>NC_133659.1:57539739-57666786 GCF_037893015.1 Macrotis lagotis
GATTGATTGTTTTTCAACTGAACTAACTACCCATCATCTATTTTTGCGGAAAAAGTCTTCCACAGAATCTTGAAGTTGGAAAGGACTTCTTATAATCCAATTTGTAAACAGAAAAAAAATCCCTCTTTCACCTACCAGGTTTATCTAGTCTTTGCTTGAAGAGCAAGGGGAAACCCACTCCTTCCTGAGCATCTCGTTCCACTTTGGAACAGCCCTAATATGGAAAAGGTTTTCCAGATATCAAACCTAAATCTGCCTCTCTCAGACTTCCAGGTAAGTTTGAGAGTCACCAAGGTCAATCTCTCTTCCTTGTGTCAGTATTTCAAATATTTGAGGTCTTGGTCACTACCCCCAGCTTTCTCTTCTCCAGAATAGAACAAAAGGTCTTGGATTGTCTCTAAGATGTAAGAGTATCCTGTCCAAGCTGCCTCCTCAGTAGGAAAACTTGGTCAATCAGGTTGACAGTTCCACTGGAAAAAAAGAGTTTTACACCTGTGCCCTCCCTCCCACCCACACATTTATATATGGAAATTATGTTAATGACAGATTTAATAATACAAGGAGAGGGGAAAGGATTTTAGGATGGGAGAAAAAAAGAAAGAAAAATACAATGGCAAGTCTGATGGGTAGAAAATGGTACTTTTCCAGAAAACAACCCTATCATTGTTATCAAGTCTTTCCATGGCAGTTAATATTTTCAACGCCTTTGACAATAGCTTTTCTTCCTGATAAGTGGTATAGGAGGAATGTAATCATACTTTTATTATTAACAATTCTACTTCCATGCACACTAGCTCCCACATAAATGCTCTTATTGTATCTGTAACTCATTCTCACACATACTGACTCACATGAATACTCCTCTCTTCCACTCATCTTTTCTACACACACACACGATCTCACCTATATGCAATATACAATATTTCTCTTACCCTTCCTTCCTCCTTTTCTCTGTCTCTCTTCCTATCATCCTCTCTCTTCCCTTTCCTTCCTCCCTTTCTCCATCTCTCTTCCTATCCTGTCTTCCTCTCTCCCTTCCTTCCTCCCTTTTTCTGTCTTTCTTCCTATCTTCCTCTCTCTTTCCTTTCCTTCCTCCCTTTCTCTCTCTTTTCCTATCTTCTCTCTCTCTCTCTCTCTCTCTCTCTCTCTCTCTCTCTCTCTCTCTCTTCCCTTTCCTTCCTCCCTTTTCTCTGTTTCTCTTCCTATCTTTCCCTTCCTTCCTCTCTTTCTCTGTCTCTCCTCCTATCTTCCTCTCTTCCTTCCTTCCTCCCTCCCCTTTTCTGTCTCTTTTCCTATCTTCTCTCTTTCCTTTCCTTCCTCTTTCTGTCTCTCTTCCTATCTTCCTCTCTCCCTTCCTTCTTCCCTTTTTCTCTCTTCCTATCTTTCTCTCTCTTTCCTTCCTCTCTTTCTCTATTTCTCTTCCTATCTTCCTCTGTCCTTTCCTTCCTCCCTTTCTCTGTCTGTCTGTCTCTCTCTGTCTCTCTGTCTCTGTCTTTGTCTCTCTGTCTCTGTCTCTCTGTCTCTCTCTGTCTCTGTCTCTCTGTCTCTGTCTGTCTCTGTCTCTCTCTCTCTCTCTCTCTCTCTCTCTCTCTCTCTCTCTCTCTCTCTCTCTCTCCTTTTTTCCTTCCTCCCTCCCTCTACCTCTCTTTCTGTCTCTATCTCTCCCTCTACACACACACACACACACACACACACACACACACACACACACACACACACACAAACACACACTGTCTCTTCTTTCTTGCACACCTGTGTCTAGACACTTGCTCTAACAATCCCAACGAATTCTTCCTTTCTGGAAGGATAAGGGGAACGAAAACCAAAGCCCACCGCCCATGACTGCTTCCTTTCCCACAGGTCCAGCCAGCGAGAGCCCGAGAGCCATACTTACTGCCAAAGCCCGAAGGAAACTTCATGAAGTGAGAGTAATTTCCATACATGTTTACTCTTCAGTTCATCTTTCTCCGGTCTCTGCGCTCTCCTCTCTCTCTTGCCTCCCCTCGTGCCCTGCCTCCCCCAGGTATTGGGCAAAGCCGGGACTCCTTCAACTTGGGCGGGGGAGCGCGATCATCCTCCCTGGCAGCCCCTCGGAGCCGGGGGCTGTGGGCGCTGCGCTGAGTGAGGAAGGCGCCTGGCTCTGGTCCGGAGAGTGTTCACAGGGGCAGCCGGGCAGCTGAGGCAGCGGCGGGCTGCCGGCCAGAGCGCATGCTGCGGGGCTGCTGGGCTGCTGGGCTGCGGGGCTGCTGGGCTACGGGGCTGCGGGGCTGCGGGGCTGCGGGGCTGCGGGGCTGCGGGGCTGCGGGGCTGCGGGGCTGCGGGGCTGCGGGGCTGCTGGGCTACGGGGCTGCGGGGCTACGGGGCTGCGGGGCTGCTGGGCTGCGGGGCTGCTGGGCTGCTGGGCTGCGGAGCTGCGGAGCTGCGGGGCTGCGGGGCTGCTGGGCTACGGGGCTGCGGGGCTGCGGGGCTGCGGGGCTGCGGGGCTGCTGGGCTACGGGGCTGCGGGGCTGCTGGGCTACGGGGCTGCGGGGCTACGGGGCTGCGGGGCTGCTGGGCTGCGGGGCTGCGGGGCTGCTGGGCTGCTGGGCTGCGGGGCTGCGGGGCTGCGGGGCTGCTGGGCTACGGGGCTGCGGGGCTGCGGGGCTGCTGGGCTGGGGCTGCGGGGCTGCGGGGCTGCGGGGCTGCTGGGCTGCGGGGCTGCTGGGCTACGGGGCTGCGGGGCTACGGGGCTTCGGGACTGCTGGGCTGCTGGGCTTCAGGGCTGCTGGGCTGCGGGGCTGCTGGGCTGAGGGGCTGCGGGGCTGCTGGGCTGCGGGGCTGCTGGGGCTGCCGCCACTGCTACCGCTGCTACTTCTTTCTCTGGAGCTGCTGCTGCTGCTGCTGCTGCTTCTGCTGCTGCTGCTGCTGCTGCTGCTGCCGCCCCTTACTTTCAGCTCAGGGCTGGGCTTCGGTGCCCACGCCAGGCGAGGGCTCCATCAGGGGCACAATCTGTCATCTGGGAAGCCAATCGATGTCTGACCGCACCACTTAGGTCAGGACTGGGGCGGTGGAGGCGGGGTGAGGGAGCAGGCAATGGGAAGACTCTTTGGGTACCTTTTCTTCCCCCAAAAAAGAAAAAAATCAATGTGGTTTTCTTTTTTCAAAAAGGCATTTGCTCTCATTCTAGTATTTCCCCATTGGCTGCAGCTGTGGCAAGAACTTGGAGAGAAGGGAGGAAGGAAGCTCTTCCAAGAGAGCAAGAGACTGAGTCATAGGATCATGGAGCCAGGGCTGGAAGGGAGTCCCACTTGCTCATTTGACAGATGAGGAAATTGGGGCCCAGAGAGTTGAAGTGACATTCCCAAGGTCACTTGGGATGATAGGTCAAGGGGATAGAGGGAAGATTCAAGACCACATTCTCTTACCACTGAACCTCACTGCCTCCCCAGTCTTCTTTCTGCAGGTGACCCATTCTCAGGAGTGTGTCCCTTATGTGGCTTACAGTTCTCAAGAATGTATGTGTCCCTTGAGTGGCATAACAGTTTCACCTTTGAGATTCAACAGATGGGGACCTAAGCAAAGGAACCCAGAAGGGCTAGCTCACAGAATAGCAGCCTTTTATAAAGTACATAGTAGGTGCTCAATAAATAATTCTTGCTGAGGATTGCACACAGAGACAAAAGCAAAAAAAAAAAAATGACCCCTGCCCTCAAGGTGTTTCCATTTCTAACAGCAGTAAGAAGCTAGAGTAGCCTTTAGCTTCTGCAGAGACTCTTTTCACTCTAATTTTCTGAAAGCCTTTGCCATCTATCACATCTCAAATGAGAGGCTGGCAAAGTGAACTACAAAATGCTCTCAGACACAGCTCCCTCACAGTGGGAGACACAACAGCCTATCAAGGTAGAGAGGGAGTATTGACTGGACCCTGGGGTTATTTTCTTAATGTCTCAGTAGAGGAATACATTCATCATTCCAAAGCACTGTTTTTATCTTTTCACTTTCCTGTCCAAAAAGAAAGCAAGAAATCAAAGACTCCTAGTTACCATAAGACCAAATCCCACTTCTGAAATTTAAGGAATGGATTACAATCTGGGATTCTAGAATCCTTTTCCAATCTTATGTCTCACTACTCCTGCTTCATGAACCAGTTCAATCCAAACATGTGGATGTTGGAGATTCAGAAAGAAAATGAATAGTATTCTCTAGCCTCAAGGAACTTTCATTCTATCAGGAGGATGTATCAACTAAAATACCACTTCAGCTAGAATGTTCTACTCTCTGCACATAGTAGGGGCTTAATAAATACTTCTTGCCTTAACATGAGAGGGTTTAGATTAGAAAATCTTTATGGTTCATCCAGCTCTAAATCCTCCTAAAATCCTTTGTTTGTGTCATTTGGTTCCTCATTTAGCAATGTTCTCTATTTAGCCAACTCTTATTCAACCTTTTCAAGCCAAATTCAATTCTAGCCTTCCCTCAAAAGATTTTTCCTGACCTGTGCAAGACAAAAAGAAAACAGAACCACCACAAACAAAAACTCTCCTACAAACTGTACTTCTTATATCTCACTCACTTACTTCATCAGCAAATCTTTCTTGATACAATGTTGCCTTATATTATTTTATGTTACACATCATAGACCATGCATTTTCCAGGAATAAATGAAGTATAACTGTTTGGAGTAATTATAGATCTAATTTAATTCTACCCCCATCCAGGGATTGATGACATCAACACATTGTCATCTGAAAACACGATGATCCTTCCATCTATAGGGAACATTTCTTCAATGGTGAATAATTCTTGCACCAGCCATTCTCCATAATAGTGGCAAACACCTTTAGTGAGCATATCATTGTTAAAACCTCTGTTGACATTAATAATCAGAAGGTAAATGAACAAAGTTATGTCACATCTACTGTTTTCTCTTTCAAAAAAGCTTTTGGATTTTGACAAATACAAGCAAGGTGCCTGATTGAGAGTAAATTTTTAAGGAAATGTTTAAGGAGATGACAAGATAATAGATTTAGAGTTGGACAGAGTCCAATTTGTTCATTTAAAATATTTTAATTAAAAAATTTATTTTCTCTTTCTCTCACCTTATCTTAAAAAATTAAAAAAACTCTTGTGGTTAATATGCATATTTTTACTATAAAATAATAAAAGGGAGGATTTAAAAAAAAAACCTGAGATTTGTGTGGAACTGATGCAGAATGAAGTGAGCAGAACCAGAAAAATAATATACCACAATAACAATATGCTAAAAATGAACACTTCTGGAAGATTTAAAAATTCAAACAATGCAGTGACCATCATCCTCATTTTACAGATGAACAAAATCTTAAGACACAAAGTGGTTAAATGACTTGTCCAGTCATTTATATAACATTACTCTTTTGCACCAGAGGTATTGCCTTTAGGTTTAACAACAAACTGCTCCGTTTGGCATTTGAAATCTTTCTCAATCTAGCTCTCACAAGTCTATCTTTTCAGGTTGATTATATATTAGTCCCACAGTCCAGTCAAATCAAATTGATTTTTTGTTGTTTAGGCATGTCCAACTCTTCAAGGCCTCATTTAGGGTTTTCTTGGCAGATGCTGAAGTGATTTAACCATTTCTTTCTCCAGTTCATTTTATCCTTGAGGAAACTAAGGCAAACAGGGTTAAGTGACTTGCTCAAAGTCAAACAATCAGTCAATGTCTAAGGCTGTATCTGAACTTTCAGACTCCAGATCTTGAACTGTATTCACTGCACCACCTGTCTCTAGTATGAACCGTTTGTTTTTCTCTGCTTATGACATTTCTTTGCCTGACGTGCTTTTTTTGATAGACTGTTCCCAATTTCTGGAAGGCTCTCTCTTATCTATCTCTTGGAGCTCTGAACTTCTTTCAAGATTTTTCTCAAGTGCTACCTTCTACTAGAGATCTTTTTCAATCTCCTCAGTTATTAATTCCCACCCCCCCCATCACTGTGCTTTTTTTTTTGGTGTTTTTTTTCCTGTTTTGTGCTTTTATCTGTTAACATGTGTTTGTATGTGTTAACATATTGTTTGCCCCTAGTGGAATGTGTTTTCATCTGTTAACATATTGGTTTTATGTGTTTTTATGTGTTAACATATTGCTTTCCCCTAATGGGATGTAGTTCCCTTAATAGCATAGTTGTATCCCCAGCGCCTAGTACATAGTAGGTCTCCTCATATACAAAAATAGGGATAGTACTTTCACTACCTACCATAAGACTCTTTAAGAAGTAAGAAAATATTTGTAAAGTACCTTGTAAGGGTTAAAATTCTATAAAAAAACATAAGCCAACAATCAACTTGGTGAACTTCTGGTATAAGACAGTTGCCAAGCTTCCCTGAGATTTCAGAAACTTCCTACTTATGCCATAACTAGAACAGTACTTACACACTCTTTGCCCCAAAGACTCACAGCTGAGTTTCATGCCAATCCATCAAATAGCCCCAGTGTGTCTCGCAATATCCTGACTCACATCAGCCATGGGTGGGGAAGAGGGAGAGGTCAACTCAAATGGCCCCATTTGCATCAGAGCTTCCTGGCCCACAAGCCAAGCAGCAACATTGCCCTCCTCATCTGGCTGCTGGCGATGCTATCCAAATTGTAGCTTGTTGGCTGAGTACCACCGCCTTCATTACTACTACTGAGGGCCAGAGCATTATTGTCTCCTCACCTCTAATTTTTGCAGCCGTCTATTCTACCAGATATAGAAGTCCTCTTGGAACAAATGGGATCTGGTCCAATGGCCTCTGGGCAAGGAAGAAATAACTATTACTTTTGTCTAGTAGACTGTTTTTACCTGGGAGGGTCACTGAGTGGAAGGTTTTTAAGTAAAGTAATTGTTCATGGGAACCCATGAATGGGCTCTTGTAGCAGAGGTGGGGCTGCTTTGGGACAGCCCCACTGCTCTTGATCATTTCTGTATTTCTAATTATCCTGATTTACTGAGGTTAGCCTTTCTGCTCTTCTGACTCTATCTGGACTGCATTTGGGGTGCTCAGTAAGACTTCAAAATACAAACTTGTCTGTGCTCTACCTTATCTTTGCTTGTTGTATGAGGCCAGAAGTCCTGCTTAGGGTGAAAGACTTTGACGGCTGGCTAAAGGCAAAGCTAGTTTGTTTGGTTCTTCTAAGGAATGGGTCCTCCTTTTGGGTTTGTGACTCATCAGAAGGTCACCATTCTTTGCAAGACAGTGGACTCACAGGGTCTTGTTTAAGGCAGAGAGACTTGAAACCAAATAGATGAGAGTATAACAGAAAGCATTTGCCTATGATGCCCAAAGCAAATGATTCCACTCACTCCAACAACCTAAAAGGTAACCTAATAAAGCCTTTCATTTTACAGGGAAGAAAGAGAGTCCCAGAATAAATAGCTAAATGACTTGCCCAAGATCAATTATGTATTAACAGAAGGAGTCAGGACCTGAACCCAGTTCCCCAGTGACAAATAAAGCATTCTTTCCCTTGCAGCAAACTATCTCCCAATAGGTGTTGTGCACTTAAAAATAAATCATACTGCTCAGCTTCTCAGTCTTAACTGATTCTTTGTGATCCCATTTGGGGTTTTCTTGAGAAAGATATTGGAGTGATTTGCCATTTTCTTCTCCAGTTCATTTTACATATGAGGAAATTGAGACAAGCAAGGTGAAGTAACTTGTCTATGATCACATAGCTAACAAAGGTTTGAGATTGGATTTGAACTTTGATCTTCCTGTCTCCAGGTCCTGTGTTCTACCTACTGTGTCACAGAGCCACACCCAAAATATATCATATCACTATATCATGGCTAACAGTCAAAAAGAAAAAAATAAGCATTTATTAATTGTTTACTTTATTAAGAATTTTGCAATTATCTCATTGGATTCTTGCAACAGTCTTGGGTAGTGGGTACAATTATCTTCATTTGACAGTTGAGAAAACTGAAGCAAAGGTTAAGTGCATTGCTTAGGGTCACAAAACTAGTATCTGAATCCAGATCTGAACTCAGGTCTTCCTGACTTCAAGCTCAGACCTCTATCCACATGGTGTCACTTAGTGCCTATAATCCATTGAGATAGAGAACAAATAGTTAATTCATGAATTGGGATCCTATTTTTACTTATGCCAATCTTCTGATTTTCTTATTATACTCTGGTGCCATCAGTAAAATTGTTAATGAGATAAACACAATACAATATGATGAATTATCTACCAGTCTACATGATTTCATACAGACACAATATAGCAAGGATTTAACTTCAGTCCATACTTCCTACCAGTGATATATGTAGTCAAGACAGCTGGTCTTTCTGGAAGAGAGAATGAAACTGATGACTTTGAACAACTCTTCCTCTCTTAAATCCAATCCACACTCAAGACAAGATATCACCCTATGATGTTATTGTTCCTTTTCAAAACTGAAGGCAGAACAGTACCTCACAGCGTCATTTTAAGGATCAAATAATACAGTAGTGCCTTGAAAATCATAAGTTGTTATGTAAGTCATTATTATTATTATCATAGAAGATATCATGTGCAAGAGGGATTAAAGCTGTTCTGCTTTGGTCAAACTAGAGTGAGAGGAATGGGTAGAAAGAGTAGAGAGGGAAATTTCAGGTGAATGTAAGGAAAAAATTCCTGAGAATTGGCGTTACTTCCCTGGAGACAGTGCTCTCTTATGAGAGGTTTTGAAACAAAGACCAGGTGACTATTTATTGGTTTTATTATAAAGGGAATTCTTTCTCAGTTATAGTTTGGATTAGAGGATTTATGATTCCTTTGAATTATAATTCTGTGGTACCAGTTGTGTGACTTAATGTTTCTCCCCCTTGCTAGGTCTTGGTTTTCCATCTACAAAATGGGAAAATAATACTCATCTAAGTCCACAGATTCAAGAAGACTGAATTAAATAGCTGTGGAAGCACTTTGAAAAGTGCAAATTGCAATACATTGGTAAACGGTTATCATTATTAATAGAAGCCATAATATATGTGGCTTATATATCACAGAATTATAATTCGAAGGAATCAGAAGTTCTCTAATCCAAACCATAACTGAGAAAGAATTCCCTTTATAATAAAACCAGTAGTCACCTGGTCTTTGCTTCAACACCTCTGGTTGAACCATTACTACAGCCCAGATTTCCATGTTTCCAGACAATATTTTTCTCACTAGATCATACTGTCACTAATCAATGGTAAGCTTCCACTCTATGTATATTTATATCTCATCTCATATTTCTTCATAGCTTGGTTCATTTTTCTGCTAAAACTTTCATCTCTAAGCTTTCCCATGTTGCAGTATTAACTCTCCATCTCTATTACCGGGACTGGATGCTTTAATTTATTTCCATTATATGCCCTTTTCTACCAGTACTGCACCTTCTCACAACTAAGGCATAATGAGCCTAGATGAGTCTATTTACATGAGATGGCTCAAGTAACGTATAATACAGAGTGATAAAAAATCATGACTAAAGAATAATTTGATCAGTGGATTGCTGGCTGGCTTTTAAATAGCTTCAGTTACAACAACTACCTTTCCTGACTTCTTTTAAGTCTCAACTCAAATCTCATCTTGTACTAGAAGCTTTCCCCAATTCCTGTAAATTCTAGGGCATTTCTTCTATTAATCATTTCCTATATACACACATGCATATATATATATGCATATGTATATATATATATATGCATATATATATATAGCTTGTTTTATATTGGTGTTTATCCTTCAATCTCTAAATGGACCAATGACATCATGAAGGTAACATTTTGACTTGCAGATGAGTTGGATTTAATTGAGGCAGAACTGTACAAATTCATCAACTTGACTCTCTCCTTCAGAGTCATCAAAGTCCATTGGTAAGACATAAGTCAAGATGACTGAAAATGGGCCAGGATAAAGTGAGATATATTTGTTTGCATATTGTCTCCTCCATTAGATTGCAAACTCCTAGAGGACAGGAATTGTCCTTTGCTTTTTTTCTGTATCTCTAGTGCCTGTATAACAGTGTCTGGCATCCAGTAGGCAATTAAAAAATATTTATTGGCTAATTAACTGATTGAAAAGTTTCTCTAAGGTCACATTACTCAACCTACTCCCTTGCCATCATGGAGTCTGCCATATCTCAATCATGAACCATGATTCCTCTATAAGGATGTTCTTACAAGTCTGGCATTAGAAGACTTGAATAGGTATTAGCTATATCCAGCTCCCTATTCACAATGCTTAGCCCTTTGATGGGGCTATAACAGGTGTAACTGTAATTAGATAATTGGTCCTAGCTGCCTTGGCATTCTGATAGGGTACCATTAAGTATAGTCACATTTATATAATCCTTTAATGTTGACAAAGTCCTTTACAAATGTTATTTCATTTTATACTCATAATAACTTTAAGTGGTAGTTGCTATTATTAGTCCCCATTTGCAGGGGCAGATAGATGATGAAGTGAATAGAGTCAGGAGTACCTGAGTTCAAATCCATCCTCAGACACTTAATAATTACCTGGCTATGTGACCTTGGCCAAGTCACTTAACCCCATTAGCTTAAAAATAAATAAATAGATAGATAGATAGATAGATAGATAGATAAATAAATAAATAATCCCCATTTGAGGAAATTGAAGAAAACAGAGGTTAAATGACTTCATAAAAATTGAGTCACATAGCTAGTAAATGGACAAGGCAGGATTTGAACTCAAGTTCTCTGTGACTTCAAGTTTAGCGCTTGCTCCATTGCATACCTAAATTACCTAGGGGACACCTGAATCTTGCATCAGAGTGCAGTCAATCTTTGGGCTTGATTTGGTTTTCTTTGGACCTTCCTGATTTCAGTTTGTCCCATATTTCTGAATCTGTCTTCTGTACAAACCTCAGTCTTAGGATAGTTAGGTGGTGCAATGGATAGAGTACTAATCCTAGAGCTAGGAGGACCTGAATTCAAATCTGACCTCAGACTCTCTAATTCTGTGACCTTGGACAAGCCACTTAACCTGATTGCCTCACACCTAGAGTCATCTTTAGTTGTCCTAATCCATATCCAGCCACTGGAATGATGGCTCTGGAAGAGAAAGTGAGGCTAATGACTTAGCACAGCACCCCCCCACTCAAAGCCAAATCACCTGAATGTCATGGCATCACTTCCCTGATGTCATGGTCTTCTTTAAGAACAAAGGACAAAACAGCACAAATTAACTTCAGCCTGCAGGACCCATCTCCAGCACAGTTATTCACAGTTGGCACTGCAAACTCTATTTTTCAGCCTCAGATGCTGCCCACATGTTATCTCTATTCCTGGTTCTTCATATACTACTCACTACTCATGGAAAATATGACTATTCTTAACATTGGTGACTTCATCACCAAGAACCTTTGCTCAGTCAATATACTTATGGAGAGGACATGCACATAGAATAATTAGCAATGGAACTAAGCACACAGTTAATGCCATCTAAGTGGTGGCAAACTGTAAATGCTTGAGAAAGCCAATAAGAACTCATTTCTCCAACAATCATCTCCACAAACCAAAGCCATAGTGACCAAATGGCAGAGCTGGGGCTAAAACTCTGGGTGCTGGTCACCAGATTAGTACTTTTTACCACACTACATCATCTCTCCTCACTTTCTATCCCAATCAATTTAGAGTCAACTATTACTTCCTTGAGGTCATATGGTAGAGAGACATGATATCAGAGAGTTCATGTCCCAGACACCTGCTGACTGTAGGACCCCGGACAAGGCATTTAGTTGTTTAGCATTCTAGGTAACTCTTTCTTAGCAAGGTTGGCAAAGAAAATGATAACTTGCATATGAAGAAAGAATCTTCTAAGTTTCTTATATCAATGAAACTGAAGGTTCTTCATCTATATTTGCTTTCTTATACATTTGTTGTTGTTAAGGCAATTAATCATGTCTGACTCTCTGGGACCCTATTTGGATCTTTTTTTGGACAAAGATACTAGAATGGTTTACCATTTACTTTTCCAGTTCATTTTACAGATGAACAACCTGAGGGAAACAGGTTACACAACTAGTAAGCATCTGAACCCAGATTTGAACTCCTAAATATGTGTCTCTCTGACTTCAGGTCCAGCACTCTATCCAATGCCCCACCTAGATGATACTTTTACCAGTCCATAAACCATGTCTTACACTTGTTTGTAATGCTCATTGCCCCTCTCAGTGTTCTGCAGATCAGTAGGTACCCAAGAAATAAGATTATGTGATCCATTTTCTGCTCTGGTCTCACAAAACATCCAGGAGGAGCTAGATGAGTGTCTTTGCTGTCACCTGTATACTTCTATCAAATCCTTGCCATTGCACACGCCCTTCCTCCCAGCCCCTAACTGACCCACACTCCAGATAAGTCAGCCTGTTTATGAAGCCTTTCTGAGTCTATACCTAAATTCTACTACAAAGCAAGCTAACACATTCTTCCTATTAACCAGTACAGCCTAAATGTTTCCATCTCTTGTATCACAGAGCTTTATATAATCCTCAGGTTGTATTTGAATCCATATTTATTCATTCCTCTTCAGTGCAATCAAACTTAAATAGAAACACATCTTGGAAGATCTCATACTAACTTAGAAAACCTCAAATTAACATTATCTATTTTAAATTATATTTTTTAATTTATTTTGTCCATAGTTCCCAATGACATTTCAATCTGATTCCGGCCTAACTTCAGAGTGGTGAGTCAAAAGAGATGTTTATTTGAAGTCTCTCCTCAGATGACAAATTCTTTGGGTGTCAGGGTTTGGATTTACTTGCTAATCAGTACAATTTCACTTGGATTCATTTTTTTGGCTAAGTAAAAGAGGCCATTTTGGGTCTCATTTCTTACCTCTCTTTAATCACTGAATAGACATTGCCTTAGATCTGAGGCCTGCTAAAGACCCTGGCTAAAAGAACAGGGTCCTGCTAAGTTCAATACCATCTCTAGTCATTTGTTTTATGTCTTGCCACTAAACCCAGATAGTTCAGGAGGACAAAGTGAGGCAAATGACTCAGCACAACTCTCCCTCACTAAAATCCAATTCATTTGCAGGTCATGATATCACCTTCCCTATGTCATTGGTTCTCTTCGAGAATGAAGGACAAACAACAACACTAAGTTGGGTACCCAATAAGAGTTCATTGATTAGGGTGACTTGAAATGTCCAGGATTGAAATTCCAAGAAAAGATTTGAATTTTTAAAAATATCACCAAAGTTGAAGAGATAGTACTTGATCCTGACCTGCTGTAAGGTCAGATTTACAGCATATTTAACTCAAGCAGCACTGACTAAGCTACTCTTCTGAACAAGACATGGGAATGGGCACTGTGAATATGAAGGCAGGGAACCAATCCCTGACCACAGGGAGGTAATCCTTGGGATGAAGCTAATAGATAAGAACATGAAGAAATCTGAGGAGAATCAGAACATTAGTAAATGGAGAATTAAGGCATACCTTATATGTGATTGGATTAGACATAAAGGAATATGGAAAAGAAAGATTGGAACCACTGTATTAAATATAATCTTTAAGAGACAGGGCTGTTAGAAGCAACTAGATGCCTCAGTGGATACAACACTAGACCTGAAGTCAGGAGGACCTGAGTTAAAATCTGCCTTAAAGATCAGGTCAAGAGAGTAGAGTAAAAGCAAGAACTCACCGGAGCTCTCACAAACTTTAAAATGACACATCAAAATAAATTCTGAAGCAGTAGTACCAGAAAAGTTCTGGTGAAACAATTTTCGAACCCAGGACAATTTAGGAGGGCAGCAGGAAAGGTCTTCCTCAATGGGGTGGTGGTCAGACCTGGAGCCCAGTGCAGGCTAAACAGGATGGACTTCAGAGGGGTGGCAGCAGCAGTCCTTGGAGGCAATCCATCAAAACTAGTAGCAATTTTAGGAGTTCTCAACCCACAGACAATAGGGAGGTCAGAAAAATGGCCAGAAGATTACAGGGTACTAGCCTGCTAGTGTGTGTGGCTCACAAGATAGGGGTCTTGGTCACAGTTACACAACAAAGAATAGTGTTTGTGGTTGCTCACAGACCAGAGCAGAGACCAGTAAAGGAGTGACTACACTTCTCTTTACACCACACCACCTTAGAAGAACCAAAAAACTTACAAATCCCCAGAAACTTTTTCAAAATCTCAATAAAAAGGACATGAAGTTAGAACAGTTACTCCCTCAATCCCAGGAGCAGACATAACTTTAGCCTGGAAAAAAAATGAGCAAACAACAAAAGTACATGACCACAGAAAGTTACTGTGGTAACAGGAAAGATCAAGATAGCAAGGTCAAAACAGCTAAGTGCAAAGCTTCAGAGTAAATATGAATTGGTCAAAGGCAAAAATAAAGGATTCCTAGAAGAATTCAAAAAAGACTGCAAAAAGCAATGAAAGAGAGGTAGAGGAAGAATGGGGAAAAGAAATGAAAAGAGCATAAGAAAATCATGAAAAAGAATCAACAGTTAGGTAAAGGAAGCACCAAAAATATGGAAGAAAATGACATCTTAAAAAATCGACCTAGCTGAATGGTACAAGAGGCACAAAAATTCACTGAAGAGCAGGACACTTTAAAAATAGAATTGGTCAAATGGAAAAAGAGGTACGAAAGTTCACCAAAGAAAATAATTACTTAAAAATTAGACTTAGGCAAGCAGAAGCTAATGACTTCAAAAGACACCAAGCAATAACAATATAAAATAGGAATGAAAAAAAACAATAGAATAAAGTACAAAATATCTCACTGAAAAAACAACTGCCCTGGAAAAGAGGCTGGAGAGATTTAAGAAATTTAAGTGATGGGACTTGGGGGCAGCTAGGTGGCACAATGGATAGAGCACTGACCCTGGAGTCAGGAGGACCTAAGTTCAAATTTGACCTCAGCCACTTAATAATTACCTAAATGTATGACAATGGAAAAGTCACTTAACTCCATTGCCTTAAGTAAATAAATTTTTTTTAAAAAAAGAATTTAAAAAAAGAGTGATTGGACTGCTCAAAAACTATGATTAAAAAAGTATAACATCACATTTCAAGAAATGATCATGGAAAAATGTTCTGACATCCTAGAACCAGAGGGTAAAAATAGACATTAAAAACACATGAAAATAATGTGAAAAATGAAAATTCCTAGGAATATGATACCTAAATTGAAGAACTCCCAAATCAAGGAGAAAATATTACAAGCATCCAGAAAAAAATTCAAATATTGTGAAGTTACCTTCAGGATTACACAATATTTAGCAGCTTTCACATTAAAGGAGCAAAGGGCTAGAAATGTGGTATTTCAGAAGGGAAAGGAGATAGAATGACAATCAAGAAGAACCTACTCAGTAAAATTGAGTATAATCTTTCTAGAGGAGAAATGGGTATTTATTGAAATAAAGGATTTTTAAGCATTCCTGATGAAAAGACCAGCAGTAATATAAAATTTGACTTTCAAATACAAGACTTAAGAGGAGCATAATAAAGGAAATCATTAAAAAGAAAGTATAAGGGTTTCAATAAGGTTAAACTGTTTGCATCCCTATTTGAAAAGATGATACTTGGGACTCCTAAGAACTTTATTATTATTAGTGCAGTTATAAGAAATATGTAAACATAAAGGACACAATAAGTTGTGTTGAGATGATGTAAATAAAAATAAAGGGATAATAAAGAGGGATGCATTGGAAGAAATGAAGGAAAAGGATGATATGAGATGAATTATCTTACATAAAAGAAGCATGAAAAGAAGAGCTTTTACATCGAGGAGCAGCAGTCAATGCTTGAATCTTATTCTCATCATATATGGTTCAAAGAAGGAATAACATACATCCTCAAATGGGTAATAGAAATCTGTCTTACCCTAGAGGGAATTACAAGAAGATGAGGATTAGAGAAGATAAGGGATTGATAGAAGGGCAGACAACTGGAGGGAGGCAGAAAGAGAATTAATGGGGAAAAATAGGATAGAGGTAAATAATATAGTTAATAATCATAACTGTAAATGCAGATAGGATGAACTCACCCATAAAATGGAAGCAGGTAGAAGAGTGGATTAAAATTCAGGATCCAACAGGATATTTATATGAGATATCTCAGAGAGTAAAGTTATGGGGCTGGAGCAGAATATTATATCACAACTGAAATTAAAAAAAATTAAAGCAAAGGTAGCAATTATGATCTCAGACAAGTATGAGCAAAAAACCTAATTAAAAGAAATATAAAGGGAAACTTCATTTTGCTAAAATGTACCACAGACAATGAAATAAATGAGATGGCATCCAAATTCTTAAAGGAAAAGCTAAATGAATTAAAGGAAGAAAGAGTCAGTAAAATTTTACTAGTTGGGGACCTTAACTTTTCCCTCTCAGAACTAGATAAATCTAACCAAAAAAATAAACAAGAAAGAAGTTTAAGGAGGTGAATAGAATTTTAGAAAAGTTAGCTATGATAGACCTCTGAAGAAAAATAAATGAGAATAAGAACTAAAATTTTCTGTTGCGTAGGAACATGACACTTTCACAAAAATTGACCCTATATTTTGGTACAAAACCCCACATCCAAATACATAAAAGTAGAAATATTAAAAGCATCTTTTACAGATCATAATGAAATAAAAATTACATTTAATAAAGGTTCAGAAACATAGATTAAAAATTAATAGGAAACTAAATTAATTGTAAAGAATGAGTGCTTTTAGAAGCAATCAATAATTTCATTTTAATAAAGAGAATAACAACAATGAGACAATATGCCAAAATTTATGGGATGCAGCCAAAGCAATACTTAGGAGAAATTTTATATCTCAAAATGCTCACATAAATAAAATACAGAAAGAGCAGATCACTAAATCGGGGATACAATCAAAATAACCAGGAAAAAACAAATTTAAAAACCTGATTAAACTCTGCATTGGAAATCCTGATAATCAAAGTAAATATTAAACTATCAAAATTAATAAAATCTTTGAACTAATAAAATTAATATCTTGTTTTGTGGGGAAAATGATTAATCATTGGTTAATTTGATTTTTTTAAAAAAGAATTAAGTAAATCAAATCGCCAGGATCAAAAATGAAAAAGGTAAATTCATTATCAATGAAGAGAAAATTAAAGCAATTATTATGAATTATTTTATCTAATTAAATGCCAATAAATATAACAATTTAAGTAAAATGAATGAATATTTACAAAAATATAAATTGTTCTTATTAACAAAAGAGGAAATAGAATATTTAAATAACTCTACCTTTGGTGGGAGGGAGAAATTTAACAATCCATAAATGAACTCCCTAAGAAAAGATTCCCAGACCAGTTGGATTCACAAGTGAATTCTACCAAACATTTAAAGAACAATTAACTTCAATATTATATAAACTATATGTAAAAAAAATAAGCAAAAGGGTTCTACCAAGTTCCTTTTATGACACAAATATGGTACTGGTATCTATACCAAAAAAAGCAAAAAAGCAAAAAAAAAAAACTATAGGCCAATTTCCCCCAATCAATATTGATGCAAAATATTTAAATAAACTACTAGCAAGAAGATTATAGCAACATATCAAAAAGATCATACACTATGACTAAATGATATCTATACCAGGAATGCAGGACTGATTCAATATTAGTAAAACTATCAACTCAACTGACCATATCAACAAAAAAAACCAAGAAAATCATGTGATTATCTCAAAGACTAAGAAAAAACTTTTGGGAGAATATAACACCCATTGCTATTAAAGACACTAGAAAGCATAAGGATAAATGGAGTTTTTGTTAAAATGATAATGGTGGTATCTATTTAAAACTATCAACAAGCATTTTGTGAAATAAAAATAAGCCAGAAGTCTTCCCAGTAAGATCAGTAAGATATCCAATAACAGCAGTATTTAATATTGTACTAGAAATCCTAGTTAGAGAAGAAAAAGAAATTGAAAGAATCAGAATAGGCCATGAAGAAACAAAACTATCACTTTGCAAATGATGTGATGGAACACTTAACAGAATCCTAGAAAACCCAACGAAAAGAAACCAACTAGTAATGATAGAAAGAGAAATTCCACTTAAAATAACTATAGAGCATATAATGGAAGCTCACTTGCCTAGACAAATTCAGGAAATATCTGAACACAAATAAGTCTTATCTAAGCAAGTGGAGAAATATTAGTTACTCATGGGTAGGCCAAGCAATATAATAAAAATGATAATTCTACTTAAATTAGCTTACTTATTCAGTAACATACAGAACTATCAAAAACATTTTTAGCACAAGAACAAGACAAAATAAAATTCACCTGGAAGAACAAAAAGACAAGGAATATCAAGGGAATTAATGAAAAAATAATTAAAAGGGAATCTAGCAGTACCAGATATCACACTCTATTTCAAAAAATTAAGCATCAAAACAATCTTGTGCTGGCTAAGAAATAGAGGGTTGGATCAGTGGAATACATTAAATATACATTGCATAGTGATGTGATGTTTGTTTTTTGTTCTTGAAGAAGACCATGACATCAGGGAGGTGATGCATGTGAACTGGATTTGAGTGAGGGGGGCTGTGCTAAGTCACCAGCCTCACTTTCTCTTCCAGAGCCATCTGGGTCCAATGGCCAGATATGAATCAGGACAACTGGAAATGGCCCTGGAGGAGAGGCAGTCAGGGTTAAATGATTTGTACAAGGTCACACAGCTAGTTAGTAGCAAGTGTCTGAGGCTCAGGTGCTCTTGATTCTGGAGCTGGTGTTCTATCAACTGTGACACCTAGCTGCCCACAAGTTATAACAGTAAATGACCACAGTAATTTAGTGTTTGATAAGTGCAAGTTTTTAAACAAATGTTTTTAGAATAAAAACTCAATGTTTGACAAAAAAAATTCCTGTATAAACCAATCTTGTATGATACAACAACATAAGATCATAATGAATACATGATTTAGACATAAAGTGTGATGTCATAAATAAATTAGGATATCATGAAATAGAAATAGAATTTTAAATGATTAATTTGATTACATTAAATATATCAAGTTTTGCACAAACTAAATTAATGCAGTCAATATTAGAAGCAGAGCAAAAAGCTGGAAGGTTTTATATATAATTTCTCTGATAAATTCCTCATTTTTTCAAATATATAAAGTACTGAATAAAATATAAACAGAGAACTTTCAGATGAAGAAATCGAGGTTAACTTTAGTCATATGAAAAAATATGAGAAATTTTCTGAAGAAATATTAATTGCCCATGGGTAGGCCAAGACAATAGAATAAAAATGGTTATTCTACTTAAATTAATTTACTTATTTAATACAATACAATACCAAACTACTAAACATTATTTTTAGCACTGGAGCAAGACAAAATAAAACTCATCTGGAAACATGAATTGTCTTTCCAGATAAGTACAATAAAAAAAACTTTGAGCTACCACCCCACTTTAACAGGTTAGTTAACATGACAAAAGGAAAATAATAAATGTTGGACAGGAGGGGGGGAAATTGAGATACTTCTGCACCTGTAGTGGAGTTATGAACTGATCCAGCTAGTTTGGAGAGAGATTTGGAACTATGCCCAAAGGGCTATTAAAAAGAAAGTCCTGGATTCAAATCTTGTTTCAAATGCAAATTAGCTATGTGACCATGAAGAAGTCATCTAATATTCCTAAGCCTCAATTTCCTAATTTTAATGGAGATTACTAGGGGTTACAATGGTGGGGGGGGGGGGTGCAATAGACCTGGAGTCAGAAAATACTGAGTTCAAATCTAATCTCAAATAATTATCTGCTAGGTGGCCCTGGGCAAGTTACTTCATCTTTATCTGCCTCGGTTTCACCCATTATAAAATGGGAATAATAGTAGCATCTAACTTCCCGTGACTGTTGTGTGAAGATCAAATAAAATCATATTTATAAAGTGTTTTGTAAACTTTAAAGTAATGTATAAATGCTAGTTATTATTATTATACCAATCTAGCCTTTTGCACAAATAGCCTAAAGAGATAATACATGCAAAATTCTCATTATTAGTGTATTCATTATGTACAAGGGTTGTCATCAGAATTAAATAGGAGGGTTGGCTAGGTGGCACAGTGGCTAGAGCATGGGCCCCGGAGTCAGGAGGACCTGAGTTCAAATCCAACCTCAGACACTTAATAATTACCTAGTTGTGTGGCCTTGGGCAAGCCACTTAACCCCATTACCTTGCAAAAAAAAATTAAATAGGGAAATGTATGTAAAGTTTTTTTACAAACATAAAATAGCAAAGAAATGCATTATTGTTATATATACCATATTGTTATATATATTATACTATATTATACTATACTATATTATATTATATTATATTAATTATATCATATCATATCATATCATATCATATCATATCATATCGTATCGTATCGTATTGTATTGTATTGTGTTGTGTTGTGTTGTGTTGTGTTGTGTTGTATTGTATTGTATTGTATTGTATTATATTATATATCACATTATGAAAGGCAGCAAGGAAGAAGATAAGAACTGTCCTCAAAGCCTGAAAGACCTAGATGCAAATCTCACCTCTGCCACAAACTAATTCTATGAATCTAAACATGTTACTAAACCTCTCAGTCCTCTAGGCACCTTTCAGATTAAGATTCAGAGGAAGTGTCAACTAGAATAGGCAGATGGAATTCCCTTACCCAGTAGTTCCCTGTCTCTAATCAGTGAAACCACAAGTCCTGTCCCTATCTGTTCCTATCTTATTATGTCTGAAAATATTGAAGGAAAAATGAGAAGTCCCAAAGGTATCCACCTTTCCCTCCTTCATTGCAGCCCCAATACAGACCAGTCCTGTCTGAGCAACTTCTAACTCTCCAGAATTACTCCTTTTTCCTCACTATCAAACTTCCCATTCCTTTGGTGACATGCTATCAGTCACTTGTCATACAGTAGTGGTTCTCAACTCACAGACTGTTTCCCCCTGGGAGGCTATAACATTACTCAGAAAGATTCAGAAATCCATTTATCCCCCTAGAATTGACACACTGATCCTTATTTAGCCCTAATTAAATATGCAATATGACAACATAGTAAAGAAGCAAATAGTTCCCGTATGTGCCTGCCTGAATGCATTTATTAATTTGCTTTAATTATGTAAATGTTGCTGTGATTAATAAAATATTAATTTATTTAAAACCATTACTCAATCCATATTCACTTTCTGGTTTGTATTTTCTCAAACTTTAGTAATAACATCTTGCATTTACAGTACTTTAAAGTTTGTAAAAGATCTTGTATACATTCCCTCATTTGAGCTCATAACAATCTTGTAAAAGTGATCACATTATTCAGGGTAGCATTTCACCAATAATTAGAAAATTGACATTCAAAGAGTTTAGTGAAATGATTTACCCTAGATCATAGAACTGGGAAGTAACTAAGTCATTCAGGTCTTACTGACAATAAGCAGGGCTCTGTGCTTAACTAAGAGGTGTTACAACTATTATCATACTGGAATTCACAAATTTCTTGACATTTCAAAAGGGGTCTTCATATTCTAAAAGGCTGGAAATCACTGTCATAGAAGATAAGCTGATAAAGGAAACTGGTCCATGTAAGCAGTCCAATCAAAGAGATGTAACATTGAGTCAAATCAATTAATGAATATTTGTTGAATATAAGGTGTAAAAGAGGAAGCTGGATGGCTATAGTGGATAGAGTGCAAAGTCTGGGGTCATTTACTAGCTAAGTGAACTTGGGCAAATCACTTAATCTCTGTTTCTGTGGATCCACTAGAGAAGAAATTGTTAAATCATTCCAGCATCTTTGCCAAGAAAACCCATATGCTACAGTCCATGGGTCACAAAGAGTTGTGGATGATTGAATGACTAAACAACGATTTCAGCAGCAAAGATGTAACTGAGTGATAATGATCTTAATGGGCACCCCATTGGATGGGACACTTACTCCTTCAGATACTTTTGCTAATATATCCTTTAAACTCATAGATGAATTTTACTAGCCTGTGAAAATAATAATGATAACAACAATGATATTCACAGTATATTTTTAAATCTTGTAAAGTACTCTATAGACATTAGCTCATTTGAGTCTCATCAAAACCTTGTGTGGAAACCATGCTATTTTTTAATCCTTATTTTATAGATTAGGAAACTGATTTGCCCAGAGTCACAAAGCTGGCAGGTTTTGGTGGCAGAATTTGAACTCTGGTGATCCTGACTCCAGGTCCAGTATTCTAACCACCCTACAACTTGGCTACCATATCATAAAGCTATAAAAAAAGAGATTGGATGATCACTTATCAGGGATCTTATAGAGAGGACTATAGATGAAATTTGAAATAATTTTCTGTTCTGAAATGCTATTATATCATTATGGGATAATAGGGAAACTTTCATTGTAGCTTCTATCCACCTTCTCCAAGATGTGATCAGTCAGCTAATTGGATGTGAAAGCCAGAGTTACCTTTGACTTTGGCTTCTATAAGCCGATCAAGATAGTGCCAGATGAACAGAAATAATGAAGCTATGGTCAGAGTGACCCTCAGGGCAAAGAGTTTTCTTTCTGGGAGGTAGGGTAAGGAGAGGGGGATGGTATCTCTCTGTCTAAAAATCACCCCCCCCATTATCACATTGGTAGATGACAATAACCTTTAGGGAATACACCTTCCTAAAGTCAAAAGAAAATAATTCTATTCAAGTCACCAAGAATTTAATGAGTATCTATTATCTATTCAACGGTAATGAGGTCACAGGATATACTCTTCCCACAATACAGCAAATGATTCAGCCATATGTGAGAAATATTAACAGGAATATAAGTAAGAATTTAAATTCAATTATTATATATAGACAATTTTATTCACTGCTTCTACTTTTTGGCAGAACTGCTATTGCAATAAAAATTTGTAAATGTAAGCATGGGGATCAATTGAATTAATTAGTTATCCACACCCCACTAATGAGGCTTGTGAGCTAACCCTTTGCCATATGTCTGTTTCTTTGCTTGTACAGTATTCAAGTTTTCCTGAGGTATTATTTAGTTTTCTACTGAACATTTTGTAGAACACTGAAGCTGGCCTTCCCCAATGAGTAGAGTTACCTTCATCTCAGAATACCAGTGGTTGTTCATTCAGGCATTAGTATTCTGAGAACACTGCTGGGACATATATATGAGAAGTCCACAATTTTATTTGAAGTACACAAGGTCATCCTCTGATCAAAGAAGTATGATAGAGACAGAGCTCTCTCCTTTCCCAAGTGATTGTCTTTCAGGGGTTTTCACAGGAAACTGTACAGACTTCTGTGATCTGATGTGAGCAAAGCAAAGTATCAGAACCAGGAGAACAACTTAAACAATGAAAACATAATAGATGGAAAAACAACCTTGGAAGACTAAAACTCTCTGTTAAACCTTGAGTCCAGAGGATGGATGGATGGTGAGTCACACTGCCCACTTCCTGACAGATAAATAATGGGCTCAAAAATCCAAATATGTATTTTTGAACACGGCTAATATGGAACTTTGTTTTCCTGTGCTATGCGTTTGTTGTGAGGTTATAATTTTGGTTGTTTTTTTATTGTTGCTGTTATTGTCCAATTCGAAATGGGGGTAGAAAGTGGAAAGGAAAAAATCATAATATTGTTTAACTGTAATAGAGGAAGCTAAATCAGACGTGTTATTCAACCAAACACTAAGGATATAAATAGTGATTAAAATGTATTATTTCTGCAATACATCACTCACACTGTTTACTATTGACAAACTAGGCCAAGGAGCTAGAAATAAATTTTCACATAATTTAAAGAAACAAATCATAATGAACATTAATATACTCCAATAATAATAATAACAACACCAACAACAAATGTGGTAGGACACGATTGCAGGTTCATGAGCTGTAATACTAGAAAAAATCCCCCCAATCCTTAAGGATTTCACCTCGAATTCTGAAAGGAGAAGTAAACATTCATGCAAAGGGGACCTGACATTTCAGTTGAAGGAGAGGTGGGGGGTGGAGAGAGAGAGGGAGAGAGAGAAAGAGAGAGAGAGAGAGAGAGAGAGAGAGAGAGAGAGAGAGAGAGAGAGAGAGAGAGAGAGAGAGAGAGAGTCAGCCTTCCAGGACTTAGTCTAAACAAAAAAAGTAAAAATTATACATTACACAGGAACTTTAAAAATATAAGGCCTTTCAAATACCCAGCAAGACATGATCTGGAGGCGAGAATTATTCATCAGAAGATTGCTGCTTTTCATGGACTAACAAATGACAAATCCTCATATTTCAAATACAGACCTCAAAAGATTCCAAAGAATTCAACTAATAATTTGTACTGATGCCAGATCACTTTTACAATTACTATGTACATAACTTTGCTCATTAAAACTTGAGAACACAATAAGCATTACATGCAATGGGGATAGGCTAGTGGCATACCCAGTAAGATCAGGGGTGAAACAAGGATGCCCATTATCACCACTACTATTCAATATCATATTAGAAATGTTAGCTTCAGCAATAAGAGAAGAAAAAGAAATAGAAGGAATTAGAATTGGAAGGAAGAGACAAAATTCTCACTCTTTGCAGATGATATGATGATATACCTAGAGAATCCCAAAAAATCATCTAAAAATGATTAGAAATAATTCACTTCAGTAAAGTTGCAGGATATAAAATAAACCCTCACAAATTCTCAACATTTCTATATGTGACCAGCAAGATGCAGCAGAAAAAAGCTAGAAAGAGAAATCCCATTCAAAGTAACCTCAGATAATATAAAATGCCTGGCAGTCTGCTAAGGCAGACTCAAAAACTTTTTGAAAACAATTACAAAATACTTCTTAAACACATAAAATCAGATTTAAATAACTGGGCAAACATCAACTGCTCATGGATAGGCAGAGCTAATATAATAAAAATAACAATTCTACCAAAACTAAACTACCTGTTTAGTGCCCTACCAATAAAAATTCCCCCCCCAAAATTGCTTTAATGAGTTAGAAAAAGTTGTAAGTAAATTCATAGGGAGAAATAAAAAGTCAAGAATTTCCAGGGATTAGTCTTACCAGATCTAAAATTATATTATAAAGCATCATTCATCAAAACTGTCTGGTATTAGCTAAGAAATAGAGTGGTGGATCAGTGGAATAGACTAGGTGCAGTAGCAGGAAATGATTTTAGTAATCTGCTGTTTGATAAACCCAAAGAATCCAGTTATTGAGATAAAAACTCTCTTCAATAAAAACTGTTGGGAAAATTGGAAGTTAGTATGGAAGAAACTTAGATTAGAGCCACACCTCACACTCTATACCAAGATAAGATCAAAATGGATACAGGATCTAGACAGAAAAAACAATATTGTAAGCAAACTAGAAGGTCAAGATCTAGGGAAAGGGAAGCAGTTTATGACCAAGAAAGAGATGGAGAACATCATTAAAAACAAACTAGATAATTTGGATTACATTAAATTAAAAAGCTTTGGCACAGACAAAACCACTGTAACCAAGATCAAAAGAAGTAATAAACTGAGAAACAATTTTTACAACTAGTATTTCTGACAAAGGACTCATTTCTAAAATATACAGAGAACTGAGTCAAATTTTCAAAAAAAAAAAAGCCATTCCCTAATTGACAAATGGTCAAAGGATATGCAAAGGCAATTTATAGATGAGGAAATCAAAACAATCCATAGTCATATGAAAAATTGCTCAAAATCATTATTTATTAGAGAAATGTAAATTAAAGCATCTCTGAGGTACCACCTCACACCTCTCAGACTGACCAATATGACCAATGTTGGAAGGGATGTGGGAAATCTGGGACACTAATACATTGTTAGTGGAGCTGTGAACTCATCCAACCTTTCTAGAGATCAGTTTGGAATTGCACCCAAAGGGCAACAAAAATGTGCATACCCGTTGATCCAGCAATACCACTACTAGGTCCATACCTTGAAGAGATTATGAAAAAGGGTAAAAACATCACTTGTACAAAATATTCATAGCAGCCCTGTTTGTGATAGCAAAGAATTAAGAAAATGTCCATTAGAAACCAGGAGGGATGGGAATTCAGGGAATCCTGGAGAGATTATGCATGAACTGGTGCTGAGTGAGATGAGCAGAACCAGAAAAACACTGTACACCCTAACAGCAACATGGGGGTGATGATCAACCTTGATGGACTTGCTCATTCCATCAGTGCAATACTCAGAGACAATTTGGGGCTATCTGTGATGAATACCATCTGTATCCAGAGAAAGATTATTACCTTTAACTTAGAAAAAAAACTGTTATCTTTTTATGTAATTTTGTTAACTCTTATACTTTATTTTTCTTCCTTAAGGATATGATTTCTCTCTCATCACATTCAATTTAGATCAATGTATACCATGGAAACAATATAAAGATTAACAGACTGCCTTCTGTGTGGAGGGAGGGGGGAAGCAAGATTAGAGGGAAAATTGTAAAACTCAAAACAAATAAAAACCTTCTAAAATGAAAAAAAACCTTAAGAACATTTTAATATGCATAAACTCCAAGCTACAAGGAAGTAAAAGCTAGCAAAATAAATAAAAATTAAATTAAATTTAAAAAATTAATTTAAAAATTAAATTTAAAAAATTAAATTAAAAAAAATTAACTGTAATCAGGATGAGGTTTATGTCATCTACATTGTCCTGACTACTATCAAAGATACTTTCAGTAAGTCTGGAGAATGAACTTACATTTTGCTATTTTCATCCAACTATTAAAAAGATATCATTGTTTTATCCACTTGTGCAATAATTAATACAATATTAATATAAAAAGTAAGTAAATAACTTGTCTAGGTATCATGTTCAGGTGAGCCTCATCAAAGTACAAGAACTACTAAATAAAGAAGAACTGGAAGAACAATGATAATAATAATAATAATAATAATCTGAAGGCCAAATTGAATCAACAAATAAAGGATAGAGAAAACTGACAATTGTAGAAACAGGTAAGATTTGTGTAGGAAGTGATACCTGCTGAAATTTGGAAACAGCTAGGAATTCCAAAAGCAGAGATGAGGAGGGAGAGGATAGGAGAAAGCTTGAGCAAAAGCCCAATGACATATGTAAAAGTAATTACAAGTAGACCAGTTCTGCTGGAAAATAGAGTATGAGCCAGAGAGCAATTCTGGAAATTACCAGGAAAGTTAATTTTCCAATCTAACTAAAGTGGAAGGCTTCAGGAAAATGATATTTGGTTTAGTTGTCGAAGGATTTCACTAGATAAGGATGGAAGAGAAAGGCTAGGCATAGGGAATTATTTTTTGTATGAATATAGAGATGAAAAGAATGGGTTGTTTTAGTTTGCAAGTGTATGGATAAATGATAGAGAGATAGATATTGTGTGTGTGCATATGTGTATGTGTATGTACATGTGTGTATGAGTTGGAAAGGTGGATCAGGAACCCAATAATACATTATTTTTTCTGGAGGTAATCAGAGTTTCACAGTAAGTGTCTGAGGCAGGATTTTCACCCCAAACCTCCTGACTTCAGGTACAGTGCTCTATCCACTGCACCACCTAGCTGCTTCTAGTAGTTCACCTTTACAGAGGCCTGGAATACACAGGAAGAAGGATGATAAAGTGACACTAGAAAGGTAGGATGATGACAAGTGGTAAAGGTCTTCAGACCAGGCTAAAGTTAAGAGAATTATATGCTAAGAACTAGAAAGAACCTCAGAGACCATCAGGACTGAACCCTCATTTTGTTAAGGAGCATCTTAATAAGGTTTAGAAAAAAAGAAGTCACAAGATCACACAGGTAGCCTATATCAGAGATGGTATTTGATTTGAATTCAAGGAAAATGCTACCTTCACTATACCAAACCACACTGATAATTTGGGCTTTATTTATTTAGTAAACATTAGGAAGTTATCTGAAAATTTGGAGCAGAAGAGAGCAGGATGATGGCATTAATGCATATGAATGATCAGCCTGGTAGTAATATGTGGGATGTAAAGAGGGCATTGAAGCCGGCCTGGATTAAGCCTTTCCTTCAATGACCACCAGTCAAACCAGTAAGCCTCTCTGAACCTCAGGTTCCTCGTCTTGTCAAATGGGATAAGAGGAGTCTGGCTTGCTGTGATGTGAGAGCTTACTAATAAAGAGATTGTCTTAATAATGCCAGGTTCCCGGGTACCATGGCAACGGGCATTACATGAACCTGAGAAGAGGATTCTCTGGCTTTGATGAGAATAAAAAGCCTGCAGACGGGAACAGAGAAAGAGGAGGGGGTGTGGGAAACAGAAGCTAAGAGAGAGGGAAAGGGAAAAAAACAACAGACAGAAGGAATGGACAAGTTGAGATCACTGTCCCTGCCATTGGTTTGTTACCCTAGACAAGGCTGAGTTCTTGGATTCTTTTCCCATAGGAATAGGGGTATGCATATTAAACTTCCAATCCTGGTTCAACATATTCTTTTACACACACACACACACACACACACACACACACACACACACTCTCACACACACTCACACAAACTCACATATCACACACACCCCTTCCCCCACATATAATGCTGAAAATGGGGGGGGGGAAGGGAAGGGGGAGACAGAGAGCTTTCTTAAAGGAACAAGTGCATATTCCGAAAAAGGAGTGAACCACCAGTGTTTATTAAAAAGAAAAAAGAACACCACCCTCCATTGCAATTTCCATTCAACAAGTATTTCATTCCCCAAAACAAAACCAAAAAAACAAATAAATGCCCTGTCTTCAAGTACCCTATAACCTCCTGGTGGTCTGCTACTCCTAGACAGAAAAGTAAACCATATCTTGAACAAAAGAGTTCCCAAGATGCTCTCTTAAACATTCTTGAAAGTGAGTTTGAAGAGACCTGATGTTCAGGATTGCTGTTGTTTATTCATTTAATCATCTCTAACTCTTTCTGACCTCTTTTAGGGTCTTCTTGGCAAAGGTACTGGAGTGATTTGCTATATCTGTCTCTGACTCATTTTACAGATGAGGAAACTGAGGCAAACAGGGTTAAGTGTTTTGCCCAGGGTCATACAGCTAATGTCTGAGACCATAATTAAACTCAGGGCCTGCTGACTCCAGGCCAACATTCTACTTGTGCCACCTAGCTACCCTGATAGTCAGGAATCTTCTCTGATTCCTATTAAAATTCTTGATATAAGGACAGCAATTGCCATGGTTATAGCATGGAGTGAGGTGATTTGACCTAGAATGGAATGGAATTACCATGCCAACTTCCTCCTGAACAAACTTCATCAGAGCAGTCTCAGAATGTGCCATCAACTCTCGAGAACAATTCTTGGATCATACCGAGTGGGATTTTAGAAGACAGCATAATTCATTTCTTCATCATGGATCTCATTTTTCTCATCTATAAAATAAAGTAGTTGAATTAGATAATCTTTAAAAACCCTTTCCCTTCTAATACATGAGCATAAAACTGTGAGCTCCTTCCAAGCCTCAGTTTCCTTGGCTGTAAAATAAATCTTAGACGGTTAGAATAGAAAGGTATTTTAGAGATAGAGTCCAAACCCTCTCATTTTCTAGATAAAGAAACTGAAAGTCAAAAGAGAGAAGGTGAAGAGATGCTTCTGACCTACAACATATCAGGATATTTATGATCTGCCCTAATCCCTCTGAAAAAAATAAAATAAGGTGCAAAATTCTTTTCATCTGAAATACTTCTGAACCTATAAGTTCTGAAATTGTTAAAAATTTCCCACTTGTATATCTTGCATTTGATTCACAATTTATATAACAACTATGTTCTGAGACTGAAAAACAATATTTTTAACTTCACCATTCTTGCTGTGTGATCTTGGACACATCATTTCATCTCTTTAAGTGTCAGTTTTCTTGTGAATAAATTCATATTTTTGGATTATATATGATTAATAATAATAATAATGATAACTGTGATTTGAAGTTTACAGAGTGCTTTACACTCTTTGTCTCATTTCATCTCTTCCAGATCTACAGTATTAGAACTCTCAGAAAAGATGTGAGGTTTATTGGTTTTTAATCAATACAAATCTAAAATACACCTTGCTATTTAAGTGAGCTTATCACTTAAAATAACATCCAAGCGGATCTTTTGTATTACAAATAAACACTCCCAACTGTCTGATTTTCTTTTTGAAGATCTGGATTGTTGTTTTTAAATGAGTCACATCTATATATGAATACCTCTTTCAAAAAAAGGCTTCTAAAAAATGTACTGATCTCGAGCCATTGAAATCTGAACACAGACTGAAGTAAATTTTTTTTTCTCTCTCTATTCTTGAGGTTTCCCATCTTCTTGTTGGGGGGGAGGGGTTTATGTTTACTCTTATAACATTCAATTTGCATCAACGTATGGCGTGGAAACAATGTAGAGACTGTCAGACAGCCTTCTGGGGGGGGGGGAGGGAGGAGGGGGGAAAATTGTAGAATTCAGAGCCTTGCAAAAAACGATGGGTACGTATTACTATTGTATATAATTGGAAAACAAATAAAATGTTAAAATGTTAAAAAAAAATATGAACTGATCTCTACTCCCCACAGTCTTTGTTCTATAATTTTGCATTTTGCTCTAGAACTATTGCTTGTTGGGGTGTTTTCCCCCATAACTACAACCTATATCCTATCAAGGCTGACGGCAATGACTTAAAAAGAATTTCTCTTCTTGATGCCACTTCCACGATATGGGAAAAATAACTACCCTTCTTTTATATTACCTTATTCTCCCCTTTTGTAAGATGATTGTTGCTAGGTCACTTGGAACACCAAAAAAAATATGGAATGAATTCACCCTCTTTGGAGGTATCCAGGAAAGGACTGGATTACCACATGATGGTCAGTGTATTATAAATGAGTCCGAAAAGACTACACTGAGCTCCCTTCCACCTCTGCAAATCTCTGATTCTGGAAGCTGGGCTCCAATCCCACCTCTGCTTTTCAGCAGCTGAGTGACTTTGGCCATATTGCTTTACTGTGTGGGATCTCATTTCCTCATATGTAAAATGAGACTCTTGATCTAGACAGTTTCTGAGTTTTCACCCTGCTTTAGAACTCCGAATACTGTTAGAGATGTTACAGTTGTTGTATGTGTTTCCTAGGACTATACAATGAGAAAATGTGATACATAATAAAAGAGAATTAGATCATTAAGTGACTAATCAGCACTCCCTTAAAACCTTGGGCAATAGACACTGGGGATACACATTCACAAGGAAAAATAGTCTCTGTCCTCAAGGAGCTTACATTCAACCCCATCAATTCACAGCTAAAGGATTTTAGTTCTCCAAGAAATGAAGCAAGATGGAAGTCACAAGGTGGTAAATAGCAGAGCTAAGATTTGGACAGGGACCTCTGATTTCAAAGTCATTGAATATTCCTGGCACTGTATTATGGTTACTTCCCTTTGAAGCCATGAAAGACCAGGCTAGAAACCTCCTCACCCACAATAAAGTCAGAATGATTTTGAGGCTGGGGTCAAAAGAAATGGTTTCACGTCATTCTTTGGTCAAGCCTCCAAAACCTGACTTACCTGAACTAAAGTAGGAGGTAATCATCAAGAGCATCCTAATGAAACGATCCCTTTTGAATCTAATGGTAGCCATCTCTAGGGTGGGGGGAAGGAAAGAAAAAAAAGAAGAAAATTTACATGATAATTTTGTTGTAATAATTACATTACTGAATTCTGTTTGTGAAAGAAGGGCAAAGGCAACCCACCCAGGAAAATGCCTGCACTTAGGTATACACAGCTCATACACACACACACACACACACACACACACACACACACACACAGTGATCTTAGACTTAGCACTCAAAGGGATCTTAGAAATCAAATAATACAGTGTTCTCATTTATGGCATCAAGATTTTGGGACCATGATCCCACTCTACTGTTAAAAAATAAATAAATTCTTAACAAAGGATGAAAAAGTTTCCTCTCTGAGTGCCTAAAAGTTAATTTCATCTTCAACTGAATGCTACACTTTTGATTATTGAAAGGTCCCATGTTCAAAAAGACTTCTTTATATTTTATTTAAGCAGGAATTGATATCTAAAATTTCTACCCATTATTACCTGTTCTACACTTAGGGACCCAGAAACATAAGTCTATCCCCAGTACCACATGATGATTCTCCTGGGACAGAGGCTATAAAGGAAACATTTCATTTCTGCAAAGACCCAGAGACAATGTCTAATTCTTAGATACTGTGCTTCTGCTAAAAGGAAGTGGGATGATGGGAAATCAAAAAATTTTCAGTCTGCTTTTATCTTGAGAAGTTACTTTCTGTTTAACATGGGAAACAGACCAAGGAGTTCAATCAGTCCATCACTGAATCCTCTTATGTGGTCCTAAGTAGCTCCCTTCAAGCAGCTTGACCTCCCATGGCCTGAGCTGTCAAGAATGGTCCACACAATCTGCCAGCAGTGCTGAGTTAGACAGGAATGGTTTCAATGAGAGTATGATATTGAAAAACTGAGAACAGAGTTGGTTTTAACTATAAACAGTAGCTGTCTTCACAGTATTCAATGTCAGCATTTAACTGCCTGTAGTTCCAAGCTCTTTGCTAAGTACTAGATATAATTTCAGAGTTATTACACACACACACACACACACACTTTTGCCCTAGAATGTCCCTTACAGAATACCTCAAGGTATACTGATGGAAATGATGGAAAGGCTGTAGTAGTGAGAGGATTCAGGGAAGGAAAAGGAAGAATTTTATTTTATTTTTAATTTATAGAATAAAGCAAGAATTTCCATACTGTAGTACAGTAAAAAGTTGATTGTGCATAAAATTGCAAATCTCTATATACAATTTGCTATTCCTTTCAAATTTACAATAAAGTATCATGTAAATTTTTTCTTTTTTTCTTACCTTCCCCCGTAGAGATGGCTACTATTAGAAACAAAAGATACACATTTTTCTAGATAGATAGATAGATAGAGTAGATATACATATAGATATATAAAATTATTCCATACATATTTCTATTTATTAATTCTTTCTCTGAATATAGTATCTTTCTTTATATGTCCTTTATGGTTAATTTAGATATTTATAATAAAAAAACAACTTATTCACTTAAATTCATTCTTTTTTTGTTTGTTTATTTTTTTGCAAGGCAATTGGGGTTAAGTGACTTGCCCAAGGTCACTAAGTATCTGAGGTCACATTTGAACTCAGGTCCTCTTGACTCCAGGGCCAGTACTTACAACTGTCAAATTCATTCTTAAACCATATTACTATTATTGAATACAGTGCTCTCCTGGTTCTGCTCTTTATTATTTCATGCAAATCTTTCCATTTTTTTCTAAAATTATTGAGCTCATCATTTCTTATGGCACAGTAGTATTGCATCACAAGCATATACCACAATTTGTTCAGTCAATTCCCAATTGATGGGCATTCCTGCAATTTCTAAAGTTTTGCCACTACAAAGAGAGCTTTTGTAAATATTTTGGTGTTTTTCCTTTGTTCTTTAATCATCTTTGAAAATCGAGAAATCATTTTAAAACATTTTCTATGTTCAAAGTACTGGTAACACAAATAGAAACAAAAGAAAGACAACCTTTGCCCTTCAGAAGCTTACCTTTTTACAGGTAACTGTTTTACATAGAAAAAGTAAGAAGAATCTGAAGAGCAGCCAGGAAGAAAATGAAGGATGTCCAACCTGGGTCCCACTTCAAAACAGAGGCTTTAGGAAAAAGTCAAACTATGAAAGAAGGGGATGGAGAAGAATGAGGAATGTTTCAGAGAAATGAAGTTCCTTGATGAGACTGCAGCTGAAGCATGGTATTGATATCCAGAAAGTCAGAAGTGTAACTTAGAGGAGAAGTTCATTGAGGATGCAACTGGTTTTATTCCATTAATAAATAAATCAATATTTATTAGGCACTGTACTAAACACTGGCAATATAAGAAGAGGCAAAAGACAGTCTTTGCCCTCAAGGAGTTTATAGTCTAACAGGAAGACAACACACAAACAAACACATACAAAACAAATGATAAACAGGATAGCTGGGAAATAATTGACAGAGGGAAAGCCCATAAGAATTAAGAAGTTAGGAAGGCTTCCTATAAAAGAAGGGATTTTTGGTTAGAACTTAAAGGAGGCTAGCGGGGTCAGTGGTCAGAGAGTAGAAAGAGAGAATTCATGGAATTAGAATGTAATTTTAATTACTTATTTTTGCTACCTAGGATGCTAAAAATCAGCTGCTTCTGAAGGAGTACAAATGCTATCAGAATCCTAAATATTTCAGGGGAGGAGGAGAAACCTTTTCCCTCTAATCTAATTCCACCATTGCTGTTCCCTTCACTTCAGATCATCAAAGTACCTGAAACTGAAGCATTAGAGATATGGTTTTTGGATGAAAAATCATGTATCTAAAGATGTCCTTGAGTGTAACAGAATATTATTACCGCCCTTTAAAAACCAGATGATTAATACAAAGAAGAAAAGAAGACATGGGAAAACATTGGAACTGACCCAAAGGGAAATTAGTAAAACCAAGAAACCAAAAAAAAGACTTCAATAATATCAATGTTAATTTCACACACCCACCAAAATAGATAAGTATATTGCCTTTGATGGTGGTACCCACATAATCCTTTTTATCCAGATCTCCTTTGACCTTCTTTATTGTGAGCAAAGCATGAGTTTGTTGCTGTCCTTGTTTTTAATGATACAATTATAATAAGAATTACATCTGCTTTCTTTCTTCCCTCCTTCCCATTTCATATTAATCATAGATCTAGAATTCTGCTCCTTAGAAGTCAACCAGCCATAATCCCTCATCAGCTGTGTCTTTGGGATGGACAATATCTTCATCAGAAGTCCTTCAGAGTTCTCTTGTGTCAAAGCATTGCTGAGAAAAGGTAAGCTGATCATACTACAATATTGCTGTTATTCTCCAAACCCTTCATTTTACGGGTGAGAAAACTAAGACCCAAAGAGGATACACAGGTAGAAAGTGGCAGATTTAGCCCTAGTCAGAGCACATGAGTTTAGTTCTGGGTACCACATTTTTGGAGGGAAGATGATAAGCTGAAGGACTTCTAAAAGGGGGGACCAGGATTGTAAAGAGACTTGAGGCCATGACATATGAGGAGCTGCTAAAGGAAATGGAAATATTTTAACTCTGGAGAAGATTTGGGAGTAGAGGGACATTATGACAAGTATTTGCAGAATTATTATTTTAAACAAGAATTAGACTTCTTTGTTGGACTCTAGAGGACAAAATCAAACGCAATGGGTAAAAGTTACAAAAAGGATAATTTAGGTTTGATGTACTTGAGGTCAGGAAAAAAACATTCCTAAAGTTTAGGATGATTAGTAAGTGGAATGGACTGACTCAGAAAGTTTTCCTCCATTGGAGGTTTCTGCTCGAGTCCTTCTAACTGTAAAATTTTGTGATTATATAGTCTTCCTACCTTTCTTTGAATTCTTCATATTCATCTTTCTGATCTGGCAGGAATTCATGTATTACATGAGTATATTCCATACTTGCAAGGCATTCCATTAAATTCATATAGCATCATTTGTTCAATCTTTCCTCAGTTGATGAATATGTAGATTGTATGATCTCAAAAGTCCCATCCAGAACTGGTGGTCAAACAGAAGAGCTGTTAAATTACATCTACCTGATATAATGGAAAGAACCTTGAATTGGGATTCAAAGATCCAGGCTTTGAATGATTTTGCTACTTAGCTATATATTCCTGGGGTGAGTTTAACAATTGTGAAAAAATGGAAGGTATAGGTGCTGGTCTAATCATTTCCCAAATTTTTGTTTTTGTTGGTCACTTATTTGCTCATTTTTCTTAATTTCTTTTCTTATGCTCTGATTTGCATGTAAATATGCATACAAGTATCCATACATATCACATATACATATTGTTATTATTCTGTTTCAATCAAGTCTGATTCTTTGTGACCCTATTTGGGGTTTTCTTGGTAAAGATATTGGAGTAATTTGCCATTTCCTTCTCCAACTCATTATACAGAGGCAGAAACTGAAGCAAACAGAGTTAAATGACTTGCCCAGGGTTACACTACTAGTATTTGAAGACAGATATGAACTCAAGAAGATGAGTCTTCATGATTCCAGAACTAGAACTCTATCCACTATGCCATCTGGTTGCCCAATATGCATAAATTACATGTGTTTAAAAACACTCACAGAGAGGCAGCATAGTTTAATGGATAAAGGGACAAACTTGGAGTCAGGAAGATAAGAGTTCAAGTCCTGATACTGACTCATACTGATGACTGGGAGCAACTCTTAATGCCTAAGGTAATTCTTTAAGACCAAACATTACAGATGGTGTGTGCTGATAAAAGGTGTTTTCATACCAGATATTCCTTACACTGAGCAAATGATAGGTCTGGAGATATACATTCCTATATTTGTTAGTAGGAATCAAAATACATTTAACATACATAGATAGATAGATAGATGATAGATAGATAGATATAGATATAGATATAGATATAGATATAGATATAGATATAGATATAGATATAGATATAGATATAGATATAGATATAGATATAGATATAGATATAGATATAGATATAGATATAGATATAGATATAGATATAGATGTAGATGTAGATGTAGATATAGATATATATCATAAGTAATAGATGATAGGTAGGTAGATGTTAAATATATATAATGGAACTTCTTCATTTTCAGATGAGGGAACTGAGTCAAGAACCTATCAGAGCACAAGAATGAGCAAAATAATTTTTTTGTATCTCTTTTTAAATGTCCAACTGCCCAGGTGCTGCTAGAACCAAAGTTGCTTGTTTATATATAAAGGGAAACGAAGAGAATATAGTGGTTTGTCAAAATGTGAAAATTCTCCCCAAATTAGCAACAATTATTTTATTCTTACTTTTGGAACTCCTATGTGGTTAACCTTGGGCAAATTACAACCTCCCTGAATCTCAATTTTCTCCTTTGAGTTGCACAAAATGTGGAATTCTGGACTTGAAATCAGGAAGACCTTAGTTCTATTCTTGCCTCCAAGGTTAAAATCTCTAGCTTGAAATCTCTGATTCTTTGATTTCTAAAATGAGGTCTTTCCAATGGATGGCTTTTGCCATCTCTTCCCACTCTGTATCTGTGTCTATGACAATTATTATAAGTTACCAAAATACTGTTAAATCTATGAAAGAATTTACTGCTGAGTTATTTTAAAAATGGAATTCCCTTACAATATTTTAAAATTGTTCCTATTTTTTGAAAAAATTCAATTTACACAGGAAGACGATTGTGTATAGGAAATTGCACCTGTAACGTCAACCCTTAATTATTCAGGTGCTAATTAGTGAATTAATCAGTTTATAGTTCATCTCATACCCCTTTATAATCTTTCTTCTCTCTTCTACTGCCCACATTTTGCACCTGCAACTCCAACAGAGGGGGAAGAAAGAAAAGAAATTCATATTTCTCTTTCTTGTTGCTCCTTAGCCATCTTCGGAGGGAAAAACCTTTTGTTGGTGGAGATGGAATTTATTAAGATATACTCACTTTGTGAGTGCACAACATAGTATATTAAAATTGTGTGGCTGTAGAATGGAATTGTAAAAAGGTGTGAGATCATTTAGAGTAGTCCCCTTATATTCCAGATGAAGAAAAAGAAACAATTGAGTAATTTATCCATAGTCACTTCACAGAAATTGGCTTTGTTTTCTTCATCCAAAATAGAGTAGAGCTAGTTACTTCATATGTATTGAACAGTATACAATATGTCATGAAGACTATAGACACTCAAATACTACATCCATATGCATTTGTAATCTGAATATTGAGGTGCATAGAATACAAACCAAACATGTCTACCTATTGACATGACACATTCAAATGATCCCCATCCCCATTTATTCCTCAAGAGGTTGTACATTGGTTCCAATAATGCTTTCGTTGCTCAAATCCATTTTAAAATTCCTCTTTGAGAATAGAAATCTACTTTCATAATTGTGACCTCACCTTCCTTTTTAACATATTGGGGGGGGGACCAAATTTCATCCCATGATAGCATATTTGACCTCTGGAAACTGTCAAAGAAGGTGTTCTAATAGTTAAGTATTACTTAGATTTTTGTTAAAGCACTGGTAATTCAAGGAAAGGCAAAAGATAGTTTCAACTCTCAAGGAGTTCACAGTCTAATGGGTGAGACAATACTCATTCACTATGTATAAAAAAAAAATCTATACAGGTTAAATTGGAAATAATCAGTATAGGGGCAGCAGAGGTAAATTAGGGGCAAATTTAACAGTGATCAGAATCACAACCTGAATCTATGTAAATCCTACAGTTAGGTTCAAAAAAATCAATTATATGGAGACCTGTCCTAATTAACAATTAACATGGAAAGGATCTTGAGGGTTTTAATTGACAACAGGTCAATATGAGCTAATATGAGATTTCTAAAAGAGCTCATGGAACATTAATGTAGCCAGAAAAAAAGGAGTAGATTACATTGGGCAAACAAATACTTAAGCTATTTTACTGAATTACAGAAGTCATTTTTAAGAGATCTATTGATAAACTCGAGTTTATTCAGCAAAGAAGAATCAATATGACAAAAGGTCTAGAAATTATATAATTGAAGGAAGATTGGCTTAACTCAGAGAAGAGAAGCCATAGAAAGGGGAATTTGATGACATTTCTTAATTTTTGGAAGTATTGTTATGGGGGGAAGGAAATTTGTTCTATGACTGTGAGGAAACAGAACTAAGAGCATGGATCAAAGTTAAAGGAACATTTAGGAAAACTAACAGCCAGGATTGTATAAGAAAGGAATAAGCTACCTGAAGTCATAGCTAAGAATGATAATAACATTTATTTTTTCCTTTACTTTTATAAAGAAAGTGATTTGTAAGCCATAAACCACTCTATCAATATTAAGTTAGACATTTACTAGCTGAGTGACTCAGGACAAGTCATTTCATCTTTACCTGCCTCAGTTTCCTCACCCAGGAATTGAAGTTAATAATCTCCACCTCCCAAAGTTGTTGCAAGGAAAAAAAATGAGATAATATTTGCAAATCATTTTGTAAACTTTAAAGCCCTATTTTATTTATATAAATGATGGTGGTGGTAGTAGAAACAGTGGCAGTAGGAGTAGTGGTAGTACTGGTGGTGGTGGTGATAATAATAGTAGCTGGCATTGTTGCAATGGCAAAAGTAAGCAAAGAGAGACAGAAACTGAGGCATGAATCAAATGCAGATCTTCCTGACCCAAAGTCCAGCCCTCTATCCTCTACCTACTAAGCTACCTTAGGTTAGACTAAGATCTTCTCGCCTTTAGGTTAAATGAGTGAAAAGAGCTCTAGTTTTGGAGTCAAATGACCTGAGTTGACATCCTGTCTCTTTCACTTATGACTTCTTCTGACTTTGGGCAAAACATTGTACCTTCTGTTGGTCTCTACTAATTTTGTGCAAAATGAGGGAGAATCAAACCAAATGGTCTCCTCTCATTAACTGGCTCCAGAAGCAGTTCCTAAAAAAAGAAGTTCACAAAATGTTTTGAGCAGGGTCAGCACTGTGAGAATAAACTCTAAACCCTGGGCATCAACTTCTTTGAAGGATAAAGCTTACTTAAAGGTGTAAGTTCTGGTGTGTTTGTTTAAAGAGTAGTTTAATTACTTTTTTAATTGCTGGTGTGCTTGTTTAAAGAGTAGTTTAATTGCTTTATAGCCATACCTCATAATAGCACAAAACTAATGTTTGTCCTTCATTTTTAAAAAAGATCACAACATCAGGGAGATGATGTCACGACAAGCACATGAATTGGATTTGAGTGAGGAGGTGCTGTGCTAAGACACCAGACTCACTTTCTCTTCCAGAGCCATCTGAGTCCAGTGGCCAGATATGAATCAGGACTAAAGAGAGCTCTGGCTTTGAGGCAATCAGGTTAAGTGACTTGCCCAAGGTCATACAACTAGTAACTTTCAGGGGTTGAATTCGAACTCCCATTTTCCTGATTCCTATCCACTGCACCATGTAGATCTGATTCCATTGACATCCGTAGGCAAGCTCAATCATCATTGCTAACATCTCGACTTTACCTGATGATTTACAAGATCAGATAATGATTTAATTCTTCTCCAATTCCCAGGAAGTAGACAGTATAAGTAGATGACCGTCATTTACAGATGAGATCACTATTTACTGAGATCCAAAGATGAAAATTTATTTGTCCAAGGTCACACAAGTAATAAATGACCAAGTTGGAAATCCAAGCCAGATCTCCTGACTTTCAGGGCTTGTTCAGCTACAACTTTCTTCCCCAGTTTCTAAGTAAACTAACATTTTGTAAAAGCACTGGTAATACAAAAAAAGGCAAAAAATAGTTGCATCTCTTAAGGAGTTCAGTCTAATGGGGGAGACAACATGCATTCACTATATACAAAAAAGATCTATGCAGGATAAATTGGAGATAATCAGTAGAGGGAAGACAAGTATGAAGTTCTTTCCCCAAGTTTCCTATGTTTCATAGAGGGATACCTTACAAATGGAAGATACTTGGAGAAACAGAATTTTGTCCTCTGTATAAATAAATCCCTGGAATAGTAAGATGCTTTGAAAAAAATATTTATTGGCATGGTCCACTAAATTGATATAATTTCCACAGGCCATAGTTCAAAAGTAGCCTGAGTTAGTCCTATGATAATTAGGGTGAATTGGCTAGGGTCATGGAATCTGGCACCTCCATTCTTCCTAACTTTAAACTGTTGAATCATCTTCTGCTTCTTCCTGTCCCTCTCCACTATCTCCTCACCTTCTTCTATACAGGAACATAAATATGGGTTCCTTTTTTTTCCCAGAGAACCAGTTGCTAAACATGTTGCAGTACAAACCTATCCATCCAATCATTTATCAGACCTATTCAATTATCTTTCACAATCTCTATTGCATCCAGCTCCCCAAGGGCAGGGACTGTGCTTGATAACTCAGCTGTCCACTCCTCACCGCAAGCACCTGGAAAAGTGTCAGCTATTTAGTAGGTCCCCAGTTTAGAGATAATTAGGGAAGGACTATAGAATGCCAGTCCTAGAAGGGACCGTGGAGTTCAACCCATCCTACCCTTTCATTTTACATATGAAGAAATCACAAACCTAAAGTACCCTGGCCAAGGTCTTTCAACTCCTTAGTGGCAGAGTTGGGGCTAAGATTCAGATCTCCCAAGTTCTGTTCAAACAATCTGACTCTTATTGCTATATGACAGTTGACTGATAAATTAATTGATTAACTGATAGATCTGTTTCTAATTCATTTCCACTTTTAGAGCATCCCAGATTTGATGTCTGGACTAGTCTGATCCTAGGAAATTCTAGATCAAGCTTTTCATTCTTAACTAGATAACCATAGCTAGAGCTCCCTCAAGGGAATATGGTAGCGAGTTGATGCTACTATATTCAGAAAAGGCCTCAACAGTGACAAGGAGGCCAGTTGTTCATTTGATGGTCTGTGTGCATTGCTCTTGAAAAGTCTATGTACATTCCAAAAGTTTTAGGATACAGTTATGTGTTGCACCCTGTTATTTTAGATTCAAACCATCCCTTACCCCTCCACTTCCTGACCTGACCCCCTTCCCTGCTTCCTCCTGGGACTTCCCTACTCTTTACCTCTACCCTACCCCCAATACATCTTTATTGCTTTAGCACAGACTCAGGCTTCCTTTTTCTTAGTTTTAGAAAAGTCTGTAGGTGGGAAGAAATTTAACAGCTAATAATAATGCCTTCTATATTTAGAGCTCCTGTCTTCTAAGTATACCAGAGTATCAGAGATTCAGTTAACGGGTTGAAAGGGTCTTCTAGAAGTCATCTAGGGAATGCTCCTGTGCCTAGGCAGAACTTTTCTGAAACCAGCCCAAGAAAACATGATTGTTCTGCTAGGGAAAAAGTTTCACAAGGTCTTTTAGTCTGGTTTGATTGCTTGACTCATATAATCCCAACATTCAAAACATTCAATGCATTCAACCAATATTCCTTTGTTCTATTGTCTGTGAAAAGTGATTGCATAGTTGCGGTAAAGTAGGGATTGTTCGATTTTGGGGTCATGAACCCTTTGGAGTAGGTTGGTAGCATCTATGGAACTATTTTCACAATTATATTTTGAATGGATAAATAAAAATTCAAATAATGATACTAATTATACTAATATATAACTGATAGAATATTTTCTACAGTTCTAAATAAAGTCCCTGGCTAGTCACCAGGAAGATGCACTTTAGGCGACTCCTAAGTATCAGTGATCCTAAATGTTCCTTCTTGTGGGACTACCAAGGTGATGAATAGAACTCCTACCATCAATCATTCTTTCAAATAAGGGAATTCTTGGGTCTGAAAAATCCTATAATATAGAGGAGCCTCCAAGGAGGGTAAACTTAGATGGGTTCTACAATGGGGAAAAGGAAGACAGTAGTGAAAGGGAATACCCAGTTAACCAAGACCAATTTGACCCACTTTCCCTATTTAACCTACTGCCAATGTTATTTCCCTTTGTCACTCTTAAAAAAAGCCATAAAGTTAATAATAATATTATTTATATTGAATTTTATGGGATCTAACTTATACTTGGGGAGACAGAAACTGAGGCATGAATCAAATGCAGATCTTCCTGACCCAAAGTCCAGGCCTCTATCCTCTACCGACCAAGCTACCTTAGGTTACAGTAACTAAGATCTTCTCTCCTTTAACCTAAATGAGTGAAAAGAGCTCTAGTTTTGGAGTCAAATGACCTGAGTTGACATCCTGTCTCTTTCACTTACTACTTATTATGACTTTGGGCAAAACATTGTACCCTCCATTGGTCTTTTCTAATTTTGTGTAAAATGAGGGAGGATCAAACAGAACGGTCTCTAAAATCTCTTCCAGTACTCAGTCTATTGTCCCCTGGTTCCAATTAATTTATCAATCTTTTTTAGGTCAGCTGTTTCTAATCTTTTTCTGTTTTTTTTTACTACTCTTTTCAGTCCCTTCTTAGGAGTCTTTAAATCTCTTTTAAGCTTCAGCGTCCCCACATTTCTCAATTCCAGACCAGAGAGTCTCGAAGCTTGGTAAGCAGTGGGTATTTATAGGTATTTGCATATCCATATGGGTATTTTCATACCCAATAGATCTATCAATCAATCAATCAATTTATCAGTCAGTTGTCATATAGCTATAACAGTGGATATTTAATAACCACTTTGGGACTCACTGCCCTCGTCTCTCAGTGGATGTTGGGCAGAACCTCAGTCAAAGGAGAGATTTTTGGGAAGGATGCTTGTGTCCAAGTATGAGAGGAATTGAGGCATGAAAAGGGAAGGGAAGGCAGAAGTGCATGATGTCCTCTAGTACAGGGGCCATGCCATGAAAGATAATGCAGTTTAATGAATTGAGAGCAGATTCAGAGTTATTTCGTTCTTGTTCAGTCTTTTTGTCAGTTAGGTCCAACTCTTAGTGATACCTTTTGGGGTTTCTTGGCAAAGATATTAGAATGGTTTGCCATTTCCTTTTCCTGCTCATTTTACAGATAAGGAAAATTAGGCAAATATGGTGAAGTGATTTGTCCAAGGTAATATAGCTGGTAAAAGTATCTGAGAACACAGACTGGCCAATATGACTAGAAAGGACAATAATCAATGTTGGAAGGGATGCAGGAAATCTGGGACACTGATACATTGTTGATGGAGCTGTGAACTCATCCAACCTTTCTGGATTATGCAACAAAAATTTGCATACCCTTTTACCCAGCAATACTACTACTGGGTCTATACCCTGAAGAGATTATGAAAAAGGGTAAAAACATCACTTGTACAAAAATATTCATAGCAGCCCTGTTTGTGGTGAAAAAAAACTGGAAATTAAGTAAATGTCCTTCAATTGGGGAATGGCTTAGCAAACTGTGGTATATGTATGTCATAGAGCAATATTGTTCTATTAGAAACCAGGAGGGATGGGAATTCAGGGAAGCCTGGAGGGATTTGCATGAACTGATGCTGAGAGAAATGAGCAGAACCAGACAAACACTGTACACCCTAACAGCAACATGGGGGTGATGATCAACCTTGATGGATTTGCTCATCCCTTCAGTGCAACAAGAGACAATTTTGGGCTGTCTGCAATGGAGAATACCATCTGTATCCAGAGAAAGAATTATGGACTTTGAACAAAGACCAAAGACTATTACTGTCAAATTAGAAAAAAAATTATTATGTAATTTTACTATTTCATACTTTATTTTTTTTCCCTTAAGGATATGATTTCTCTGTCATTGCATTCAACTGAGATCAATGTATAACATGGAACCAAGTAAGGACTAACAGAATGCCTTCTGTGGGGGTGGGGGGAGGGGGAGAGAAGCAAAATAAATAAATCAAAATAAATAAAATCTTTCTTAAAAAAAAGTATCTGAGAACAGACTTGAACTCAGGAAGAGAGTCTTCCAGACTCTAAGCCTGGCTCTCTATCCACTGTGTCATCTAGCTGCTCTTTTTACAGAAGAAAAGAGCACTAGAGTCAAAGGCTCTATGTTCAAATCTACCACTATTCATCCCATCAACACTTACAACCTAGTTGACCCTAGACAAGTCATTTAATTTCTCATGACTTCAGTTTCTTCACATGCAAAATGAAGGTCCTATCTAGCTCTCCAAGGTCCCATCTATTTCTCAATCTATGAAACTATGGGCGAGTTGCCTAATTTTCCTTGACCTTGGCTTCCTCATCTGTAAAATGAGGGCAGTAACAAATATCTGTTTCAGAGTTATGGTGAGGATCAAATGAGAGAATGTGCATTAAGCTTTTGGTAAATCTTAAAAACACTATGTAAATGTTGGCCCTTAATATCAGAGGAAGGTATGCAAAGGAACTTGGGGATTTTGGTTTCTATCAGAAGAATAATCAGGATATTGTCAGGAAAAAGAACAGTAGAAGAGATGTTGAGAGGCTAAAAGATAAGCACTGTAACCTCTTATGAAGTCCAACCTTTAGTTAATAAATTCACTGGATCTGAAATCAAAGGAAGCATCATGGTACAATGGAAAGAGAACTCCCTGGCTTTAGAGTCAGTCTTGGGTTCACATCCTACCTCTGATACTTTCTGCCTTGGGCAAACCACACTCTCCACTGACCTTAGGTTCCTCATCTATAAATGGGAGTCCAATAGATCTTAGTCCTATCTGATTTTATTGCCTTGGGCAAGTAGCTTATAGTTCTTTGGGCATGGACTTCACATTTGTAATATGAAGGAATAGGACTGGCATGACCTCCAGGATATCTTCCAGTTCTAAATTCCTCAGTCCTGTGACTCAACCTAACCTGCATACTGGATGTTAGACAATAAACATTAATTAAACTTTGATTATGGCCCAGGCCTAATCCCTGAAGACACAAAAAAAGGTGCCCAAAGATAGTCCCTTCCCTAAAGGTCTTCATAATCTCATGGGGAGAGATGATATTAAGCAGAGTATTAGATGAGAAGACTTCTTTTTCCTTGTAGAAACTCTGACAACAGGTCAGGATGGGATTTTTTTGGATAGATACAACCTCCCTGAAGGATGGGGGAAGGGAGGATTAGGGTGGGCAGTCATTCCACCATCAAGAAACTAGGCTCAGCTAGCTGTTTTGGGTGACTCTTCCTGAGGGCCATCTCTCTGACTGCATGCTTTTCTGTGACATCACTCTTGGTGACCTTTTGGGTCCAACAAGGGTGGAGTCAGAGGGGAAGCTCACAGGCCATGATTCTTTAGTCATCACAAAGGTTTGGATTGTCAGTAGGCCCAAGCTGGAGAAAGTGCCTCACTGAGGACAATGTCTCTTGCTGAGTCCCGAATCGTTTCTCTGCCCTAGGATATCTCTGGACATAGTGGACCTGTTGTTTGGCCCCTTCACTATATAAAACAGCACATTGTTGAACAGTGAAGCTCTGTGTGTGAGAGTGTGTGTGCATATGTGTGGTGTGTGTGTGTATTTGAGATTGTGTGCTATGAGTCAGAACCCAAGTGGAAAGAGTCACTCTCCAATTGTCTTGCTTCTAAAGCCAAGGCTGCTGTGGAGAGGAAGAATAGGGAGCCAGCAAGTGGCACCTTGCTGCCATTTGGGAGGAAGGACCAGGGATTGTAGAAAGACCTCTGTGAAAGTTTCAAGGAGAAAACTGAGTGGTCTTTGGGTGGATCGATACTTTAAATGATTCCCAAGCTGATTGCCAGTTCAGAAAAGCAAACCCAAAATCTCATCTACCTAAAATAACAATTTGAGTGCATAAAGGAAATTTTCAATTATGTTATTGATTGTGAGCTTTAAACACACACAAATACATAATGCAAACTAGTATTTATTTAGTATTCTACTTGGATGGAATTATACAATCAAGAGACTTAGAGATTGTAGGGTTCAGAGGTACCAAACACCCAGCAACCTGAAATACTTTCAACTACAGTTCCAACAGATTAAAATGTAATTGAGAAATGTTTAGAACAATAAAAAGAAATACAATAGTTCATAGATAGTTTTAATTTATGGTTTTATATCCCAACATATAGGGAATGAGGTTATGTTTCTATTTGAGTTTGGCGCCCCTGGTCTAGTGATCTCTAGTTCACTTATGGCTAGAGTATTCTGAAGATTCTACTTTTAGCAGGTCTCCTAGCATATGATTTAGGAACTAACCTTAGAGAAATACTTAAATTTGCCAATAGCCCATCATCAGAAACTACAACAAACATTGTGGGGGTAGGGAAAAAGAGAAGAATAGAACAGATATGAGATTTGTGATTTCTTTGGTATGGGAAATTTGCAGTGATTAAAATCTCTGAAGAGGGATGGCTAGGTGGCACAGTGGATAGAGCATTGACCCTGGAGTCAGGAGGACCTGAGTTCAAATTTGACCTCAGACACTTAATAATTACCTAGCTGGGTGGCCTTGGGCAAGCCACTTAACCTCATTGCCTTGCAAAAACTAAAAAAAAAAAAATCTTTGAAGAGGTCAACATAAATTCTTCAACTTATGGTCCTAGAATTTCTTGATGCACTGAGTGGTTAAGTGACTTTTCCAAGGACATACAGATCTTATGTATCAGAGGTAAGGCCTAAAGCAAGTATTTCTAACTCTAGACCTACTCTCTATTCACAATGATATACTAATTCTCTGGGGAAACACAAGTGTCCCAATTTTTCAGACCAGTAAAATAATGATTCACTTTTATAAAGTATTTTCCTCTCTTCCCACAACCCCAATCTTGTGACATCATTACCCAACTAGGATCAAAGATCTAAATAGGACTCCAGAGATCACATAGTTGAATCCTCTTATTTTATAGCTGACGAAACTGGAGTCATCTGGGTTTTATTAAAGGGCAGTTAGGCGGTGCAGTGGATAGAGCACTGGCCTTGGAGTCAGGAAGATGAGAGTTTGAATCCAGCCTCAGACACTTGACATTTACTAGCTGTGTGTCCTTGGGGAAGTCACTTAACCCTGATTGCCTCACATCTAGGGTCATCTCCAGTCATCCTGATCCATGTCTGGCCACTGGATCCAAATGACTCTGGAAGAGAAAGTAAGGCTGGTGACTTAGTACAGTCCTCACTCAAATTCAGTTCACATGCTTGCCATGGCATCACCTCCCTGATGCCATGGTTTTCTTTGAGAATTGAAGGATAAACATTCTATTTTTTACAAACTTTTCCAAGGTCACAAGACATTCAATTTAAGAGATGGAATTTGAACCCAGAGCATCTGAGTTCAGTATTCTGCCTGTTTGATTGAACTGAGGCCAAGACAAGTAGAAGGTCATACACTCAATTCAGAAAAGTACACTGTAGGGGCAGCTAGGTGGTGCAGTGGATAGAGCACTGGCCTTGGAGTCAGGAGTACCTGAATTCAAATCTGGCCTCAGACAGTTAATAATTACCTAGCCGTGTGGCCTTGGGCAAGCCACTTAACCCCCTTGCCTTGCAAAATCTAAAAAAACAAAAAAGAAAAAAAAAGAAAAGTACACTGTATACAGAATAATTTTCTCAACAATAATCACACTTCCTTGGGCAAGCAGAAATTATCAGGAGTCGTGTGAGTGAGAATGATTCGGTCATTATCTCTCCATGAGTTTTCTCTTGCAGTAGAGAGATGCCCATAACCAACCTATGGACACAAATCAGTGTCCAAAGGTATCTGTCTCTGATCCTTCTGACCCAGAATGTATCTGGCTCTCCATAGGTTCAAGTTTTTGTGAACCTAAATATGTTTGAAGGAGAAACCTTTTCAGGTTAGACATCCCCCTCTCAGTGAAAAAATAATGCCCCTGAAGGCAAAGGATCCAGGTTTGAATCTCTGTTCTTATGTTTAATATGTTCATGACTTTAAATTCCCTAGTTTCAGTTTTCTTCTTCTGCAAAAGAAGAGGGTTGACCTCCAAGGTTGCATCTAGACAGTTTATCCTAGCTGTGTGATGTTGGTTTTGTCACTTAAAGCTCTCTGAACATCAGTTTCCTGAGTTGTAAAATGCAAGGTGTTTTTTTAAGGAAAAGAGTATAATATGGAGGCAAGAAAGACAGAGACAGTGATAACTTCAATTTAGATAAAGCACAGAAAACCCATTTTATTTGCTCTACAAACTTCCTTTTAGAAGGTTCTAGGATTTACTGGGAGCACAATCAAGAGATAGGTCCAAGGCAGTCTCCACTATATATAATGTTAGGACGGTATAGAGCAGGGGAAAGCAAGGCAAATGAATGGTTTCCTGGTGACACTTTCAGAATATGATAGCAGGGATGGAAGAGGGAATGTGATTTGGATTTTTGCCTTGGAAATTTGTCCACCCCAGACCTCCCTCTTGACAGTTCTCCCAGAAGGCCGCTAAAGATCCTACAGATGTTGAATTCTACAATTTCTTCTCATTACATTATCTAGACACACAAATGAATTTGTGATCTTAGACTAAGAATGAAACCACAGGTCCCCACTTTTAGTAGGGATGGCAGGGTAGGATCCTTTGATATTATTCATCATCTTATACAGTTGGTCCATCTACCCAGATATTATCATGGTCCTTCTCCATAATATACCAATTACTCAGTATTGACCTAGGTTGAGGTGAAAGGGCCAAAAAAAACTCAAGAAGTCTCAGGTGACTATTGGGTTATGAAATCAAACAATTCCCTTGGTTACAATGTAAAACACTTCAGTTTAGTTCATCATTCTAATTCATACTCCTCATCCATCCAGGAAAGAAATAAGCATTTATTAAGAGTCTACTATGTACCAGGTGATATATACATATACATACATCTATTTGTATGAGTATATATATATTAAATATATAAATATATTAAATGAGTATATATATAAAATGTATATATACTCATTTAACTCTAAAATAATATTCAGTCATTCTATACAGATACCTCTCCATATGCCCCACCACTGCTTTACTTCACTCCACCTGAATAATATATTTTCTATTTTAATGACCAGATACTATGCCCATAATCCTTGGGAAAGTTAATCAATTCAGATCCAATGGGTAGAGTCTTGGTTCTGGATTCAGGAGCCGAGATCAGATCCAGTCTCAAACACTTACTACTTAGTTGTGTGACCTTGGGTAAGTCACTTAACCCCATTGCCTTGCCCCCCCCAAAAAAAGAAAGTTAATCAATTCAATTAGAGAATTCCCCAGCTGAGGATAAGCCAAACAAATTGGTGAGTGAGTGACTATCAAACTTATTTCATCAAAGTTCATTAAATCTGGCCAGTCCTAGACCAAACCAAATTTCATAGCCAATTTATATATCTGCCTGGCCTAAATTGTCACCAGCTTCCTATTGTCTACACCCTTGCCTTTGAACTGTGCTTCTTTCCCACTAAGGCTGCCTTCTTCTCACCATGGAACAACCCTTTCTCATGCTAGTCCCTTTCTCTATTGATGAGTTCCCAAAAGGGCCATTTTAGGAACAGATTCAATTCAGTCTCACTTCATTTCCCTCCTGTCTAAGCTTCTGATTTTATGGACTTGTCTTCATGATTCCCTGTGGAATCATACCACACACTCAAACACCCCCACACATAGACTGTTACACTCACACACACACACACACACACAAACACTTAAATACAACTCATATGCATACACACATACACCAATTTTTAACTCCTTTTTTATGGGGAAATGTCTTTCCCCCTTATAATATCATCTCATTGAAGGCAAAGACTACATTTTTTGCTTATTTTTCTCTCCATAGCTCTTGTCATAATACTTGAAATAGAGTAATCACTTGGTTGTTTTCTTTCTTCCATCTCCCCAAACTTGCTACCTCTAACTCTTGAAAGGGAGGAGGTAACGACAATGGCAATCAAATCAATACCACCATGACTTCAGGAAAGACTATGTCACAATCAGCTGCCTTTTGTATCAACTCACCCTTCCTGTGATGATCCAGATCAAAATGTTCTTTGGCCACCACTTCCCTGATGCATTGCTTCCCGCTATTAAAGTACAATTTTCTTAAAGACTTATCTCACTCTTTGTATTTTTCATCCCCAGGATTTAACACGATTGGTGCCTAGTAAGCATTTAATACATAAATTTTTTTTATTTTTTCATTCACTACCACTCTGATTTCTAATATTCAGAGAGAATTCCAGAAAAATGAAGCTCATAAAGAGCATAGTGGCTCTCATATGCAAAAAGCTATCCAATAAGATACTCATTGCCTGTAATGTTCCATCCCGGCCTTTCTCTCTATTTTCCTGTTAGCATTCATGTTCATAGCCTTTTTGAAGAGTATTTGGTAAGAAAGGTCAGGAGTTGCGATCAATAGATGAGTGGCAATGTGCTGGACCGTGAAAGGGATGGAAGCCAGGTGTAGAAAAAATTGCTATTAAACATGGAGGGAGGGAGGGAGGGAGGGAGTTATAGGCAGAAATGCTTGTGCCACTGGAGAGAGACCTCTTCAATGAACAGACAGAAAAAGTCTCATATTTTAGAATCTGATAATTCTCCATAGTCAGAATCTTCCACATTTCAGAGATCCCAAATGGCCCCACAGAACTGTAAATGGAATTCGTTGCTCCTGGAGCAAGTAATATGAGTAAAGCCTCAGTTGAATTGGAGATCCCTTTGGTAGGGAGTATGGGGAAACAGAGATCCCCAAACCTTAAAACATTGAATGAGGTCATTGAGTTGGGGGAGGAGGGGAAAGGAGGGGGACTAACAGGTAGCTAAGTAAAGTTAGAGGAAGGGAAAAGTCCACCCCAGCTTGATGTTTGGTATCTCTCTGTTTTAACTAATTATTCTTGCTAATAAGGCTCTAAAGGCTGCTAAAGCACCACAAATGCTATCAGCATTTTCTAAATCTAGTTTCTAGGACAAAGCCCCAATCATATATGCACATGGTTAGGAATCTATGGCTCATTTACTAAGACCAGAAGACATATGAACCCAATAACCCATTGTAATGGATCACAGGAATTATAATTCTGCAGAACAATTCAGGAACAGGCTAGAATTGGAAATGAACCCTGGTTCATCTACCGAAATGCCCCAAACTCCTCTACTTTTAAGCAACAGATCTCCCCTTTTCTACACTGCCAAGAGGTAGCTAGGTAGTGTAGTGGATAGAACACCAGATCTGGAGTGGTTCAAATCTGACCTCAGATAATTAACTCTTATTACCTGTGTGATCTTGAGCAAATCATTTAACCCTGATTGTCTCACATCCAGGTCCATCTCCAGTTGTCCTGACCCATATCTGGCCACTGGAGGCTGTTGACTTTTCACAGCAGCCCCTCACTCAAATCCAATTCACGTGCATGTCATGGCATCACCTCCCTGATGTCATGGTCTTTTTCAAGAATAAAGGACAAGAGTACCTAAGTTCAAATCCGACCTCAGACACTTAATAATTACCTAGCTGTGTGGCCTTGGGCAAGCCACTTAACCCCATTGCCTTGCAAAAACCTAAAAAAGAAAAAAGAATGAAAGACAAGCAATAACTAACAAGACCAATGAATGACCAGCTCAGAAAATATGAAACATCCTCTTTTTTCTTTTGAGATTGGATCCCTCCATCTTGCCAAGACTGTAAGCATAATACTGATCTATACAGGAGATTTAGACCTGCTTTCTGACCTGGGCAAGTTTATCCCCCCCCCCCCCTTTAATTCAGTTTAATGGCTTTCATTACCCAAGGACTTATATTTATGTTAGATCTGATGGAATCAACAAATCAGCATAGACCACTGAAGAACATCAAAGTTCAAGAGATATGCCAGTCTCTGTTTCCATACCACCCATTCCTCAAAACTGTGATTAGACATGTGTCACCATACCTAATGAAACATCACTTTCATGTGATAGATGGTTAATTGAATCCCAATTTTATTACAATCAATACCAATAAATTTGATATGATTTCACAGAGATGGTGATTATAAAGTTCTGATAATAAGCTTCAGAAATGTGAACTGCAGCTTGTAAGTTCATTTGTTTAACCATAGAAAGTTACCTAAAGACTTTCACCCTTATTTTTCCTTGTTTTGCTGACCAAGACCAGCCTGAAAGAGGCAACTCAGGTCTCACCAATATTTTTGTTGCTCCTCCATTCCTTGTCATACTTCTATTGCCCAACGTGGGGAGATGAGCAAATAATGAATGCATAGCCAGTGAATGAACTGGTTGCTGGCCTATGACCTACCTTTTTACCAACCCATGGGTGTTCCCTTTGACTTGATAGAAACTCCTCAAAGACAGTTCTAACAAAGACTGTTCATTAGTCCCTTTGTCAACCAACGGAGTTCTATATTTTGGATGGATGTTCCTGGAGGGTCTGAGTCAAGGTCTATGAATCAAAAGATTCTGAATTTTTGATTTGCTTCATCTTTTTTGTCTGGATATCAACTGCTACAACATTAAGGCCCTGAATGAAGGGGACATCTCAGATCATGACATAGATGTTAGAGCTACTTCATTAGAGGGAAACATGGATCCTTTAAGTACAAATGGACTGTACGATACCGAAAACCCACATCCAACAATAAGTATAAAACAATGGACTGCTTCAACCAGTCAATAATTATCTATTAAAATATGTATAATGTACTAGGTACTATGGTGAGATTCAGTCTAAAATGAAACAGTTCCTACCCTCAGGGAGTTCACATTCTATCAAACCAATTTGTATACATTCAAACTTGGAGATATACAAATATAAGCTAATTTTATAAGAGAAGACTCTAGACTCTTTGGAAATCAAAGATCTTATACAGGATGGAAGCTTGAGCTGATTTTTGAAAGGAACTAGGAATTCTAAAATGTGGAATTGAGGGTGATGGGCCCTCCAGGCAAAGTTAACAACCTTCACAAAGATAATGAGTTAGGTGATAAAAGTATGCTATGTAAGCAAGGCCATTTTAGTTAGATCATAGAGTTTATGAAGGGGAGGGGGCTGATTTCATAAGTGTGGTAAGGCAGATTGCAACCAGGTTGTAGAGAATTTTAAATTCCAAAGAGAAATGTTTGTATTTCTATGAATAATTGGAAGCTTTTAGAGTTTATTGAAAGGGGAAGTAACATGGTAAAAATCATACTTTAGGGCAAGAATTCTTAGACATGGATGATTTGTCCATTTGTTTTGCTTGAACATGTAGTTGTTAAAAGGGGAGGGCAGTCCTATCTGAAAGTAAATAGTTATGTTATTGGATAATGATAGACATGCAAAATAATTATCAATGAAACATGTTATTGCACAAAAAATTCAGAAAGGGGACACAAATAGGACAATTTTGTAACAATATAGTAAAACTCATAAATATAGAGGATCACAGTTTCTTACAGGGTTTTTTCCTCATCTTTGTATCTTATATTTTTTTCTTGTTGATGGTTATTAGGATCCCAATAAGAAAAAAAAATAAATACAAAAGAAACTTACTTTGATAGCTTCTTGATGAGCATTTTTAATATTTAATCAGTGAAGAGTATGGCTGAAACCAGCAATTTTGATTTCTCTGACTGACAATGAGACACTAGGAAGCTTTTCAGACCCAAGGGAAAAGCAGTTTTTTATTTCAATTACCTCTCAAAGTCAGGGCCAATCAAGGATTAATCAAGTAATCAGTCATTCTCCAAGTACTGAACATTTCTTTTGTGCATACAAACCATATAAAGCATAATGGGTGATGCAACAGAAGGGAACTTCATAGACTTTGTCCTCAAGGACCTTATACTCTTGTCCACAGATAAGACACATATACAAGTTAGAATGTTGTAACCATGTAAGTAAAGATTGAGAAATTGAGAAAGGAGGGATCATTTCTACTTGGAGATGGAGAAAGTAGAAAAGTCTTCTCGGACAATAGAGCTCAGTGTTGTGTGGCAAAGTGAGAAGTCAATTGTTGGCCATATAGACAGTTATGTATCAAATGAGCTAACGCGGATAAAATAAGTTATGTAAGAAACCTTAAAACGTCATACATTCCAGTTATTATTGTTGTTGTTATTATCATTGTATATCCCATGCTCATAGGCTTAGAGTTTTAGGGAAACCTTAGAGTAAAACTAATCAGCATCTTCACTTTACATATGAGCAAACAGAAGTCCAAGAAATTATGCAACCAACTTAAGGTCATATGTGTAGAAAGAAGTAGAGTCAGGATCCAAACCCAGGTCATTTGACTCCCAATCCAACACTCTTTTCAATGCCCCACACCCATATGGGAAAGAAAAAAGATATTTGTGTATACGCGTATGTATTATACACACACATATATAAACACATATGCACATTTATACACAGAGAGATACATGTATGTGTATAAATGTAGAGAAGGTGGGACATGATAAACAAAAGTATTAACCAACAGCAAATCCAATTCAGTTAAAACATAAAGTGAATAAAAGGGTAGGTCTTGAAGTACGATGATAAAGAGAGATTGAAATGACCTTGTGGAAGACGCTAGATGCCAAAGTATGGCATCTGTATTTTGTCCCAGGGTCAGGTGGGTCACTGAAAGCCATTGAGTAAGGAAGTGATGAAACTGGACCTGGATGATTATGTTAGCAACAGTGAAGAGATGAATTGATAAGAGCAGAGACTGGAGACAGATTAAACCATTAGGAAGTCATTAAAGTGGTCCAGCTGAAATACCCTTGGTACCCATGTTAGTGGAAAAAGAGAGGACAGAGGAGAGATTGTGGAAGGAAAGGTAATTAATTGAATGTGGGAATAAGGAAGAACAAACATTGTGGGTCAAACCTGAGACCTGGAAGAATGGGGGTACCAGGAGCTAAATGAAATGAGGAAGACAGTGATAATTAATAGTGATTTTAGGTTTCATAGAATCATAGAAATTAATCAAGACAATTATAGGGAAGTTAGGGGAAAGGAAGTGTTTGGGGGGAAAAGATTAAAAACTCAGTTTTGGACATTTTGAGTTTGAGATATCTATAGGACATCCAGTTTAAGATGTTCAAATGGCAATTGAAGATGTGAGACTCACAATCAGGTGAGAGGTTAGGGATGGATAAATAGATCTGAGATAAATAGATCCACACAGAGATTCTAATTGACTCAATGATGAGCTCACCAAGCAAAATTATGTTTATTGGTGGATTTGTGAACTATTAAATGTTTTTGATAGGGGAGTTGAAGGTTCTTGACCTGCATTTCAGAAATTACTTGAATAATTGAAGCTTTGAATTATTCAAAGAATTTATGAAAACCTGCCTTCAGCTTTAGCCATGAAAACCTAGAGATAAATTTTTATTGTCAAATTCCATAAACATTTATGGGACTCTCAGTGAGGACAGGCCATCAGATTAAGTTGCATTAGACTATGCTAGACTGGTTAGTACTCATCCAATCAGGACATTTCCCATTTGAGAACAAGTCACTTCAGAGAAAGAACAGCTAAGCTGCAAAAAGATGAGTTATTCACAAAGTGACATAAGCAAAGATTTAGCTCTTGGGGTAATTGTCCCACTTTTAAAAAAGGACAAAGAAGCAGGGTCTAAATAAAAGCTTATCAGAGTACCTTATTAGAGGAAAAAACAGTCCTGATTTTGGAATTCCTTTCTATGAAGTTCTTTTCTTCGGAATTTTAGTAATATTTTATATTTATACTTGCCCCCACCCCACCCCCCAAAAAAAGCAGGTTATACTTCTTTTATTTTCCTTTTTCTTGAATTTTACAATTTTCCCCCAATCTTGCTTCCTTCCTCCCCCCCCCCCCCACAGAAGGCAGTCTGATAGTCTTTACATTGTTTTGGTGCTATACATTGATCAAAATTGAATATGTTGAGAGAGAAATCAAGGAAAAAATAAAATATAAGATATAGAAAAATGACATAATAAGATACCTTTTTTAAAGCAGGTTATACTTCTGAAAGGATAAAGTCATTTTCATCCTCTCAACAATCTTCTGAACTAAATTAAGATGCTATTACTAGCCCCATTTGACAGATCAAAAAAATCTGAGGGACAGAGTGGTCAAGTGACTTGTCTCAGTTTGATTACAGACACTGAGGTCTTCTGATGCAGGGCCATTTGATTCAGACTCAAGTACCAACAACAACTCTTGCCTCTGAACACTTTTTCTTCTGATTGGTCTCCCTGCCTCCTCTTTCCTTTCTCCAATTCCTTCTTCAAACTGATTTCATAGATAAGAGAAATGCAATTTCTTGTTTCCAAATTTCCCTATTATTTTCAAGGGCACCACAATCCTCTCAGACTTACAATACCGTTGTACTCTTTGATTTCTCCCTCTCTTTCATCCCCCATATCCAATCTATTCTCAAGGTCATAATATCTTTTGCATCATCCCTTCTCTCCTCTGACACAACCACCACCCTTATCTTTTCACTTCTGGACTACTACTGCCATACCTGCTGGCAGGACTTCCTGCCATATGTCTCTCCACTGCAGTCTATTCTCTACTCAACTATCAAAGTGATTTTCCTGAGGCACAGGTTACATCGCATCAACTCTTTATTCAATAAGCTCCAGTCCCCCGTTACCTTTAAGATAAAGTAGAAGCTCAACTGTTTGACATGGAAAGTCTTTTACAACCTGACCACAAATCACCCTTCCATCATTATTGCCTATTAGTCTCCATACCAGGTCTCCATTCCATCAGTCTCTCTCAACCACAGGACAGTCCAGCTGGTCTTGCTACTGTTCCTCTTGCTTTCCCTCTTTCTGCTTTTGCATTGCCTATTCCCTTTTCTTAGAATGTACTCCCTCCTCATCTCTACCTCTTATGAGGTCTAGTTTCCTTCAGACTACTGAGTGTCACCTTCTACATGAGGTTTTTTTCCTCTGACTCCTCCAGCTGCTAATGCCTTCTGTCATTCAAAATATACCCATAAGTTTTGCATATATATATATATATATAGAGAGAGAGAGAGAGAGAGACATATATATAGAGAGAGACATATATAGTCACATACATATAAACATATACATTTATGTTTAATTTCTTATATATACTGATATACTCATGTATTGTCTCCCCTGACAGACTCTAAGTTTCTCAAGCAAAGGGTAATTCCACTTTTGTCTGCAATTTTAGCATCTGCAATAGTGCTAATCACATAATGAATACACACAAGCTATAAACAGAATGAGTGGAAGGTAATTTCAGCAGGGAAGAGCACTACCAGCTTGCAGGAAGGGAAATGAAAGAGAGAGAGAGAGAGAGAGAGAGAGAGAGAGAGAGAGAGAGAGAGAGAGAGAGAGAGAGAGAGAGAGAGAGAATCTACAGAAGGTGAGATTTAAGTTGAGTCTTGAAGAAAACTGGAGAAACCAAGAAGGCAGAGGCAAAGAGGGACCCAATTCTAGGCATGAGAAATAGCTAATGAAAAAAGCATGGAGTGAGGCAACAAGAAATATTAAAGCAAAGTCAAAATGTTGAAAAGAATAAAAGAAAAGGGTGGTAAGGTATGTCATAGCAAAATAACTGACCTGGAAAACAGATTAGGGAAAAAAAGTTTGACAAGAATTGGGTTATCTGAATGCTATAATACAAAAAAAAAAAAGAAGTTAGGCATCAAATTCAAGAAATATTAAAATAAACTATTCTTGCCTAAATCTAAGGATTCAGGGGGCAAAAAAGAATCCATGGTCACTTCATAAACAAAACCCCCAAAATGAAAATTCCCAGGAACAGATTTCCCAGATTCCCAGAATCACAAATCCTTAGAGATTCAGATGAAAGAAAAAAAAAATACTGTAAGTGGCCAGGAAAAAAGTATCCAGATACAGAGAAGCTAAGGTCAGTGTCACATATAATTTAGCAGCCACCACTATAAAGAACTAGAAAATTTGGAATTCCAGAAAATAAAGGATAGAATGGACTTATAATCAAAAAGTAACTTATCCAGAAAAAACTGGATTTCTAGAATATACCTTAAATAAAAATGAGGATTTCTAAGTATTCTTAATGCAAACACTGGAACTGTGGAGAAAATTTGAAGCTCAAACACAGGAGTGGAGAGAAACATAAGATGTTCATCAGAGGAGCTCCCCAACCAAACCTGGACTTTGTTCTGTTATTACTTTGAGTTATCTATCTAATGTAGTCTCAGTGGGAAGATTATCTATGAGGCTTTTGTATCTTCTGACTTTTCTGTGGGGTGAAATAAAGACTAAAAGGAGAAAGAAGAAAGATGGAAAGAAGGAAAGGAAGAAGGAAAGAAAGAAAGAGAAAGAGAAAGGGAGAAAGAAAGAGAGAAAGGGAAAGAGAGGGAGAGGGAAAAGGAGGGGGAGGGGAGGGCAGGAAGGTCATGAAATCAGGAGATGGAGTGTGAGGAACAGAAAGATTGAAAAGGTAGCGAGGGTAAAGGCTGCGAGGGACTTTAAAAGCAAAAGAGAATTTTCTGATTCCAAAAGCCACAAAGACCCCATGGAGATTATTGAGTGTGTTTGTGTATTAAAGGCAAGGGGGAATGAAATAACTCAATCAGATTTACATGTCCAAAGATCTCTTTGGAAACTGAATGGAGGATGGATTGCAGAGGGGAGAAATTTGAGGCAGGGATGTACCCAGAAAGGTACTGCAGTAGTCCTGACAACAGGTGGTGAGGGACTGTATTCAAGTAGTGGCCATGAGAATGAAGGAGACAAAAATGAGAATACTGAAAAGGTAGAAACAATAAGAGTCCCTTATTCCTGACCATACGCCTCTCTTAATGGAACCTAAGATCACATTAGTTTTTTTGTTTGTTATATCACATTGTTCACAGGGAAACCCTCAGAAATCACTTGCAGTAATCCTACTTGGACCCACAAATCAATTTGAAATGTTATCACATATATGTGCTAAGTCTTCAATTTCACTAAGTGCCATCCACTTGCTACACTCCAGTGGTTTTTAGCTATTCAAACTTTAGTAAATACAGTACCTGCAAAGTTTGGAAATAAGCTTTATAATTAGTATACTCTGAAATTTTAGGTATCTAAACTCATGCAAATGCAAGTCTTTCTCTGTGATGTATAATTAGCTTAAATGAAGTAATTGATAAAAATGAAACATCAAGGTCAATTCTCTTTCCAGCTTTTAACCTCCAAATCAAGTCAATTTATTCTACTTATTCTTAAGGCTTCTAATCATCTGTCTCTAAATTACAGAAAATTGGTACATTTAATTTCAAACCATTATCTCTTTCAAAACAAGACTCTTGCAATTAGCTCTTTACAAATCTATGATAATGAATTATCTAAAAGCTTGCAAAAGGCAATGGTCTAAAGTTGTTTGGATAGGGAATAAACTAAGCTAACCAATCAAGAGCAGCCCTTTTTCTTTTCCTATCTATCCCTTTTGCATCCTTGCTTTTGATTTTGACTTGGAAACCAGTTTCTCTCAGGACATCTTGCCAACTTGCCCACAGCAGGCTAGATTTAGGGCAGCAAGTACTCTGAGCTTCCATTGTCTATTCATTCTGGACTTCTTTTAGTGCTAATTGATAGACAATATTGCCCTTGTACTATCCCTCCTTTGCTTCATGGTTAGTTTAATCTTTCAGCAAACAGTTAAAACTATGCACTTGAGTAAAAGGGGATTGCACATGGAAAATGGAACAGAAGCCCTCAGATTGCAAGAAATCTTCTGTATTAATCACAGAATGAATCTAAAAATTGGAGGAAATATGAGAGGTCACATATTCTAACAATCTAGCCATACATGGATCCCAAAAAAAACATCCCATGAGAGGCAATGTGACTAAGACAGTAACACTGAGAATGCTGGGATGCTGAGGTCCAATATAGGTTCAGAAATCACCAAATTGGGGAGGCTAGGTGGTATAGTGGATAAAGCACCGGCCTTGGAGTCAGGAGTACCTGGGTTCAAATCCGGTCTCAGACACTTAATAATTACCTGTGTGGCTGTGTGGCTGTGTGGCCTTGGGCAAGCCACTTAACCCCATTTGCCTTGCAAAAACCTAAAAAAAAAAGAAATCACCAAATGATTTCCTGAAATGAACAGACTACTATCACTTTGATTGGGAGGGGAACAAGAAGATTTTGGATTTTTTCTAATTTCATTAGTCTAGGCAACTACCAAAGAGAAACCCTCCAATGAAAACTAGAACCTGTCCAGCAACTTAGAATCTTAGAAATCAATTGAATTATACATGATCATGTGGCTGCTGGCTTGTTTGAGTTTGATTCTGCCTGTGAGGAATCACGATTAGACTTGGCAAAACAAGTGTGAAAAGAAAATAAAAATTCATTAAAAGAAGTTACAACACATAAGAAAGTGATAGAAAAGTTAAGAAGAGTTTCAAGAGAAGAACACGTTGGGGAGAGAGAGAGAGAGAGAGAGAGAGAGAGAGAGAGAGAGAGAGAGAGAGAGAGAGGGAGAGATGCAATGAGGCTTGGGTTAACCAGGTCACATGGTGAAGCCCATGGAATTCTATGTGGTTTAATGAAGAGCCAGAGGAAGGCCATCCTTTTGGATGGGAAATGGAAGAAGCAAAAGATGGAAGGGAGAGGCACTTCCTGTTAAATACCCCTCTATTATAGGTAGGTGTAGGTGGTGTTTGGGGTGTGGTTTTTTTTTACCCTGGACCAGGTAACTTCCAATGGCAATCTATGAGCTGGTCCTTCCTGTCTCAAGGTACTTGATGTCCACTTTTAACACATCATTTCCTGCCACCAGTGTCCAGGCCAAGGTTAAGTCAAGAGGTAAATGGAGGAAAAGATACAATAGGGTCAAGGGGAGACAGGATACAATCAACAGTGTTCAAAGGAGGCAGAATCCCAAGAGTGGGAACCTCCACCCAGTTTATCAAGATTTAACAGCCTTTAAGATTACAAATTTTGTTTCTGCTAGTTCACAATTCTTTACATCTTTTCCCTGCATCAACCACAAGGTCCAGTTGTGGTTTTACTCTGAGGTAAGAGGTCTATATACTAGATCATGCTTCATCTTACTGTAATTATGTGTGTTATGTTTTAATCCCTTTATATTATGGACATATTGCTGAAACTCAATAACTCTAATCACATTTTAACTGTTTAAAAAACATTATTTTAGTAAGTGACTTCCTACAGAAAGGGACATTGAGCTCAGGAAATTTATTAAGGTTGCATCTTCCTAAAAATGACCTCAATACTAAAGAAATGTTGCCATATTTAATGTGCAAGCCTCAAAACTATGACGTCCAAAACAAAAGTGGTTCTCCTTCCATTGTACTATGACTTGGTTAAATAACATCTGGAACATTATGTGGAGTTGTTGGTATCACATTTTAGGAAGGTCATTGGTGAGATGGAATAAAGAAGACCAGGATCATGAAGCTGAAACTGAACTGCACAAAGCTTAACTGAGAAAAGAAATATAATAGTGAAAATAAGAAGAATGATTATTAATGCTATTTTCATTGAATCATCCACTCAAAAGTGTTGTGACATTTGTGACACCTTTGTTGATAATCACAAAATATTTGACATATCTGTACTCATGGCTCAAACATTTATTTTATATTTAGGTAAACATGGATATATATATATATATATATATATATATATATATGTTTATATATATATATATGTGTGTGTGTGCATATATAATAAATTTAAGTTTAGTGAGAATATGAAAGTATTTTATGTTTATACCAGTCAATATTTATGAAGACCAAGAAACTATGCTAAGTGCTGAAAACATTAAAGACAAAAGGAAAAGCAGTTTTTTTTTCCCTCATGAAGCTTACATTCTAATAAAGAAGAGAGGTATAAACAAGACATATACAAATATATTCAAGATTTATCTTGAATACAAGATAATCCCAGAGAGAAGAGAATATCTAGAGAAACCAAGAAAGCTTTGCTTGATCACTGAGCCAAATCTTGAAGAAAGTTATGAATTCTAAAAAAGGAAAGAGAATTCCAGAAATGAGGGACATCCAGAACAAAGGCACAGAAACAGGAGATGGAACATTGTGCATGACATTAATATGAAAAATAATTTAGGCAGCTGAATAGAAAACAGAGTAGAGAGGGAAAAGACAGGAAATATGCATTTATAATAATATCTGTTAAGGTTAAGTACCTTTTGTTGTTATGGCCAGTCTCGTCTAACTCTTCATGACTCCATTTGGGGTTTTATTGGCAAAGGTACTGGGTTGGCAAAGGTACTGGGGTGGTTTACTATTTTCTTCTTTAGCTCATTTTACAGATGAGGAAACTGAGGAAAACAGGTTAAGTGACTTGCTCAGAGTTACACAGCTAATTAGGATCTGAGACCATATTTTAACTCAGGTCTTCCTGACTCCAGACCCTACCCTCTATACATTGCATCACTTGGGTGCCCCTAAGTACTTTTTACAATTTTTATTTTATTATTGTCTTCATTTTACAGTTGAAGAAACTGAAACAAATAGAAGTTAAGAGATTTGCTCAGGGAGATACAGTTAATTAATGTCTAAGATTGAATTTAAATTCAAATCCATTCCAATTATGTTTTCAATGGGTCTACAAAAGCTAAGTTTTTGTCTCAAAACTCTTATTCAATTGCAAAAATCACCTTGCAGAAGTCTACAGAACATCAAACAGGAGATTATAATAGTAGAAGAGTGAAATGGTTTTGAACCTTTTCTGTCTTGCCCATGACATCCCATCTCTCAGTTCCATGCATTTTCACCAGCTGTCCCTCATACCTGTAATTCTCTCCTTACTTATCTCCACCTGGCTTCTCTTTTTCAGTTCCCAGATAAAATTTTACCTTTTTCAAGAAATTTTCTCAATTCATCTTACTTATAGTTCCTTCCCTCTATGATTATCTCCAGTTAATTCTGTATATAGCTTGTTCATACATATCTCCTTTCAGGTTGTCTCCCCCATTAGGTTATAAGTTCCAGTTTGTTTGATTTCTTTTGGTTTTGGTTTTTGCCTTTCTTTACAACTCTAGCACTCAGCACAATACCTAGCACAGTATCTGCAGACTTGACTTTTCTTGACTCTTTCTGAACTTCATCAAAGAAGATAAGCAGAATAAGATATTGGCAATAATGATGACAGTGATGATGATGATGATGATGATAATAACACTGACTTATCACAGGAATTTTACTAACTGAATTCTAATCAAGTACAAGTTTTACCCATAAAACAAAAAGAACAGTCACTCACACACTTTAAGGTTTGTAAATTACTTTACATAAACTATCTCATCTAAGTCTCACAAAAACCTTGTCAAGTAAAAGACTATTATTATCCCAATTTTGCCAGCAAGAAACCTTAAACTCAGAGAGATTGTCTGTGTTAACAAGTATCTGCAGTAGGATTTCAACCCAGTTTTTCTTTAATCCAATTCTACTGATTTACCCTATTAAGAATGCTGGCCCTGGAGCTTGAATTTGAATCCCATCTTTAACAATCACTAGCTGAGCATCATAGGCACTTGTTAAGCCGAGTTTCCTTATCTGTAAATTGGGAATGATAATACCTGTATACACTACCTCTCAGAGTTGGAAATCAAATGAAATGTGTAAAGTGATTTAAGAGTGCTTTGTAAATATCCATTGCCATTATATTTAGCTGGCAGATGAAAAGATTAAAGGTAGAAATAGTTGCATGACTGTAACCAAATATTTGAAACATTATTCTACAAAAGAGGTGTTTGATTTGACTGACTCAGTTCCTGAAGGCAGAGCTATGAGCAATGGAAGAATGCCATAAGGAAGTAATTTGAGCTCAGCACAAGGAAAAGTCTTTTATGAAGTGGGGCTATGAAGGAGGGTCATGTGGCCTTGCTATGTGATGAGTTCTCCATCCCCACAGTCCTTCAGGCAAAAAGTTGGATGATCACTTTTGGGGATTGTGGTAGATGGAATTCATGCTTAGTGGGATAGAGGTATCAGACTAGGTGACTGTCAGGTCTCTCTTGAATCCAAGATTCTATGAATTAACCTAGAAGAAAAGTTAGAGAGAGAAAACTGGGGAGTTTAATCTAAGATGGAGACTTAGATTAGTTCAAGAGACTTATAAACAATGTATTACTGATCCCTTAACAATATAAGAAATTAAAATTGAGAGTTATTCCTTCTAAGGGTGACTTCTCAAAATATAACTGGTATATTGAAGTCATTAAGGTAACTCATAGAGGAGAGGCATTGAGTAAACCCAAGGGGAAGAGCAGCAGGTGTATTGTCAAGGTCATAGTTTAAAGAGGATGACTCTCTTCCCTTAACTCCTGATTAGTGGCACTGGAAGTAGAGAAGACAACCAAAAGAAGCTTCTATTTGGTGATCCTTCAATTAGAAGTCTCAAATTAGATAATATCTATAAAGAATAAGGACTGGAGTTGTGCTTTCATTGGTACAAGAAACTCTCTCTAGTATTGAAGGCAGACACTTTCTCTGAAACCTATGATTTTAGAGTTTTGCCTAGAGCACAAGGAGATTAAAAGGTTTGTCTGGGATCTCAAAATCAGTATGTGTTGAAGATAGGATTTGAAACCAGGGCAACTCTCTATCCAGTTACCATAATGAAACAATATAAATATAAAATCTAATAAAATTATATATATAAATATATTTATATATAACTATATATATATATATATATATTTATATAGATAGATAGATATAAAAGTCCTTGGGTGAGTAATCTCAAAGGCTCTAGTGAAAAGGACAAATGCTTACATCAGTGTTTAAAACCCCTATGATTTCATCCATATAGAAACAGATATAACCAAAGCAGATAACAAGTAGTGTGGGGAAGGCAGGGATCATCCAGATGGCAAAGGCTCTCATCACTATTTCTATTCAACTTAGCTCAACTAAGCTCACCGGCCTCATGGAAGAAATAGTTTGTTACCTAAAAATCTATCCCAGATTTCTATGCTTATACTTCCATATGGCTATCTTTGTCATATAAGATACCTTAGGTAGATTCAAGAATCTAGAAGCTCTTCTCAGTAGGAATAAGAGGTTTTTCTTAACAATTTAATTTCTTATCTAATCCCGATCTCACTTATGCATTGTCATATAATCAAGGGAGATCTTTCACACATTAGCCCATCTCATGCACTTGAGTTGATTTTTTTTCTACTGAAAGTCAGCCCAAGTGTCTCTGGAGCATTCATCCTTTACACAGTATTAGCATCTGATCTACATATCAAATACTGAATCTCTGTTCAAAAGCTTTGTGAACTTTGCCCTGAAGAGCACTTGACCAAATCTTTCTCTGACCCTACCCTCTATTAATAATTAGAGAAGGAACAGATATTATTACAAGGCGCCTAGCTCAATATTTGATACATAGTAGGCATTTAATAAATATTTATTGACAGAAAATATTATGAGAAGCAAAATTCCTGAAATTTAAGAAAATGACCATTTTTTACTTCAAAGGAGATGCCTTTGTCTTATCCAGGAACTCAGTTCACAAACTCATATTCCTCCCTAGAATTTGTTATCAATAAATTATTATAAAGAGAATTCATTTATAACATCCTCATTGTAAGTATTCATATTTCTATTCAGTGACTACAGTTATGTAAATAATGAACTGTATCATCAAAGAAATGGTGTGGAAAAAAGATGATAGTATTTGTTGAAGCTCTGAGCTCACAAGTGTTGAGGGTAAGAAGAAAGTCAGAATCCTATAAGTGAATCTGAATCCTGAGACAACTTTAGAAAAGCTAGAATTATCTGAGGGTAGGGGAAGAGAGATGTCCATATTTTTTCCTTGAACTATTCATCTTTGTGTACTTCTACATCTCTAACAATCCCTACCCCCCCATAAAAAGAAATAACACTGGGTTCAGGTCCATATGAGGCACCTGAGTCCAAAGTATCTGCTGGTCTAGGGTCCTTCATGATTGTGACCAAAGGGCAGAACATTCATAACTCAATAATCTGCATCTTCAGTTTTTGTTCCCCTTTGGTAAAAACCCAGCCATAGTTAGCTGACATGCCCTATAGACCCAATAACTGTTGTTCTGTTCAGAATGAATCTTCACAGCTGTCACATAAAAGAGTGACAGAACCTTAAATCGCAGCTAAAGGTCACATACTAAAAGTCAAGACCAAAAGGATGAGAGCATTATTGACAGAGACAAAGGAGAAAGTATTAACCTGGAAGAACTATAGATCTGTTCTTGGACTTCTGCCTCACCTCAGGTTTTGCTTTAACTCTCTGTACACACATACCTTCTCAATTAAAAATGATCTTTGGACTGGGAAGGCCAGAACCAAAAAAAAAATAAAATAAAATAAAAACGGCAATGAAGGAACTGAGACACAATTCCAGACCACAAGTAATTTATAATAGTATCTATTTTTATATAGCACTTACTATGGGCTAGATACCGTGCCAATCACTGTAAAATTATTTTCTCATTTGATACAATAATCCTCTTGGGGTAGAAGCCATTATTATCTCCATTTAACAGATGAGGAAAGTGAGGCAACCAAAGATTAAGGAAATATGCCCAGGGTCACACAGCTAACACTTGATGCCATATTTCAACTTCAGTCCATGAATTCAGGCTCAGCACTCTATCCATTATTCTTCCTAGCTGATTGGTACCCAAGATGAAAAGGGATAATTTTCCCATTTGACACCAGTGAATTCAAATCACTGAGTACAAAAAAAATCCCTAAAATTACAGAAAGACAAATCAGATGTGAAAGCTGAGCCACTCTCATTGGTATTTGAAAAATCATGGGAAATAAAGTCGATAAGCCTTTTGAGAACCCACTATGTGTCAGACACTAGGATAAGTATTAGAAATACAAAGAAAGACCAAAAATGAACCATTCTCAAGGCTGAAGAAAAGTAAATGTTGTCACAAACTCTGAAAGAAGGAAGAGTGGAGCCCTTACATTCTAAGTCTATACTTTGATCCCCAGTAAAATTCTAGAATGCATTCCTAGATGAATAATTAATCAGCATCTAGAAAATGGTTACAAAGAGTCAACCTTTTTCCACCAAGGGTAAATCTTGCATATCTAATTACATTTCTTTTTAAAAGCTAAATTGGTAATAAACTATTAAATAATAAAAGCTTAAATTGCTAGATAATAGAGGAAGATTGTTGATATGGTTGACCTAAATGTATCAGTGCACTTAACAAAGTATTTCATGCTACTCTTGTCGACAAGACGGAGAGGTGTGGGCAAGACTACTACAAGTAGGTATACTTGGTAATCACTTAATGGCCAGAAATAACAAATATGTGTTGATGGCTCAGTATCAACTAAATTTGGCAAGTCTCTAGGGAAACAACCCAGAAGTGCTTCACCCTGTGCTGAATTCCAGTGGCTCACTATTGCCTCCACAATGTCACTCCCCTGCTTGGCATTTAAAGTCATTCCCAGCTAGTTTCCATCCTCCTACTCATATTCTTAAGTTCCATATATATTGATCTTCTGTAATATAGTGAATGATGAAATGTATTAGGAATAACTTGAGTTCTAAATATCTATTTCAAAATTCAAGATGGGAGAGACCCAGTTACCCAGCCATTCATCTGAAAACTATCTAGGGGGGTTAGTAATTTACTAACTTTTGAGGAGTCAATCCTATAGTACTGTAGCCAAAAAACTAATGTGGGTATTGGTCAACATTGATGGACATGGTATCTAGGGCTAGAGAAATCATGGTCCTGAGATAAAATATGGAAGATTCAGTTCTGGGCATCCTATTTCAAGAAAAATATTGATAATTTACAGAGCATCTAGAGCAGGGTTAAATGTCTGAACAGTGAAAAGTCTTAGAGTCTTAAGATCATGCCATGTGAGAATGTTTTGAAGGTACCACAAATGTTTAACCAGAAGAAAAGAAGATCTGAGCAGTGGAAAAGAAAAATTAGTTAGCAATTGGAATTATCCAAAAAGAAAATGAGTGCTTCAGGAGGTATCAGATTCCACCACTCTAGATGCCTTCAAGCATACTTTATTCAACAAAGGAAAAGGATAATAAGAAAATAAAGTCAATTTAATAAAAAGACTCAGATGAGAAATCCTTTCACAAACAACTCCTACAAAATGTTTTGACTTGAGACTCAAGGAGAAAAGTAGCCCTTGTTCCATGATATTAATATGAAGTGGTGAATGGAAAACTGACTTCAGAGTCACAAACATCTGGGATCAAGTCTTTCCTTTAACATAGTCTTCAGAGACTCAGGGAAAGACAATTTCAGAGTGCTTTATATAATTCTCTAAGACTATAATTTGAAGTAAATGTTTTGATCTGCATTCTGCATTGGTATGGGGATTTTTTTTTCCATCAAGAGGTCTTCCTCTACTTAGTGAAATAACAGGTCCAGTGGAATTCCATCCATGTTATCATAAAATGTAATTCACTTCACTAGATTCCCTAAAGCTTATCTCAGCAACATAACTTGGAGTTAGGCCAGCTTCTTGAACTTTAGTCTCTCCTTTTCCTTGTGACATTTTTCAGGTTCCTAAACCATACAAGTTATAAGAGAAAAGTGCTTTGTTTGTTTGTTCTATCCATGATTCACTCATTGACGTATTCTTGCCTACACAAGAAATGGAACACACTCATCCAAATTACATTAGGTTCTATGAATAATTCTTTTTTCATCCCCCACTTCTTACCATAGCTGAAACACTTTCAAAATAATTTTTAAAAGAACAACTCCACATCCTCCTCAGTAGAATTATTTCATCATCCTCCCTATTCCTTTCATTCAAAACCTTCTTAAGATTTTCCTTTTCCACTCCACTTCATGGTCTTCCCTCTCCCAGCCCACTCTCTAGTGATACTCTTTTATTCAATAGACCCAACTGCTCAACTAGAAACACAGGTTATCAGCCTTTTCCATAGAATGGAGAAATAAGTAAAATTGACGCAAAGCCATTGCTCAGTGACTCTGAAGAGGGGCCCTATGATGTGTATATATGATCTGTATTTCTGTGTGGGGATAGTTATATGGAGATTTGCAGAACACTTTGCAAATGTGATCTTATTTGAACCTCATATAATCCCTGTAAGATAGGTATTATATGCATGGAAGAAGGGAGAAGAGAATGCACATATGATTTCATTGGTGTGCAGAACTCTTCATGCCTGTACAGATCTTAGAGTCTTAGAGAGCTGTCCAAGGTACCAGGTATTGAAGGACTTATCAAGAATCACACAACCAGTGTGTGTCAGAGAGGAAGTACTTGAATTCAAGTCTTCTTGATTCCAAGGTAGGCTCTCAACTCATTATGCTATGCTGTCTCTAGTACCACCTCTATTTTACAGATGAGTAAACTTGGGATCAGAAAAAGTAACTGACTTGCCCACTGTTCTACATCAAGGACATAATAAAAGAGGACTTTAAACCCAGGGTCCAATGACCCCATGTTCAAGTGCTATCAATCCACTGTAACAAGTATGCCAGACCAAAAAAACCCACTTTTGATTGCTTTAAGTTTTCATCTTTAAAGAAAAAAAATTTTCATTTATGTAAACCTTTTCAGGCTTTTCTGAAATCATTCTGCTTGTCATTTCATATATCATAAAAATGTTCAATCACAATCATATACCACAACTTTTTCAGTCATTCTCCCTTGATGGACATTTCCTCAAATTTCAATTCTTTGACACCATGAAAAGTTGCTTAAATATTTTTGTCCATACAGGTCGTTTTCATTTTCCTTTGATCTCTCTGGAATATGGACCCAGTAATGGTATTGCTGGGTCAAGAATATGCTCATTTCTAAAGTCCTCTGGGTTTAGTTCCACATATCTTTCCAGAATGGTTGGATCAGTTCACAACTTCTACCAGCTGTTCATTAGTGTCACATCTTTCCCACATTCCCTCCAATATTTATCATTTCCCTTTTTTAGGTAATATTAGCCAATATGATAAGTAGTACCACAGTATTTTAATTTGTATTTCTCTAATCAATACTGATTTAGAGCATTTTTATATGACTATGGATAGCTTTGACTTCTTTGTCTGAAAATTGCCTGTTTAAATCCTCTGATTTTCAATTGGAGAATGACTTTAATTCTTATAAAGTTGACTCATTTCTACCTGTATTTGAAAAATGAGACTGTTTTCAGAGTTACTTAGAAAAAATTTTCCTATTTTTCCTGCTTTCCTTTCAATTTTGCTTAAATTCCTCTATGGTATCATCATGTATGGGTAAATCATGTATCCATTTTGACCTTATCTTGATATATAGTATGAAATGTTGATCTATACCTAATTTCCATCATACTGTGTTACAGTTTTCCCAGCCAGTTTTTCTCAAATAATGAGTTTTGTCCCCCAAATCTTAGATTTTTAATTTAAATCATATACTATATTACTATGGGCATAATGTATTGTGTATTTGATCTACTCTACCAATTTGTCACTATTTCGTATCCAGTAAATTTTTTTCATAATTATCTTTTATAATAGTTTAAGATCTGGTAAGGCTAAACCAGCCTTCTTCACATTTTTTCATAGATTTATTTAATATTCTTGACATTTTCTTCCAAAAGACATTCTTAATGCTCTTAATGATAAAGAACTCAAGAGAGATGAAGTCACTTGCCCAAGGTCACAAAGCTGGCAAAACTCATCCATGAATCTAGGCATTCTAACTCCAGATCCAGGACTTTTTTTTTACATTATGATATGCTGTCTCTATTTAGTTTGAAAGATGACTATTAGTTTCTTTCAAAACAGGGCTCTTAACTTTAAACCAAATTTATGAATTTTTTGATGAACTATATCAATGAATTGTGGGACTAGGTCTTTGGAATAAAAGTAATATGCAGGGTCAAGGTCATTATCTATACAAGTAGGTTGAGAAGTCTCAGATTTTAGATGTAATTAATTGGTTAATTGCCTCAGACCTGCACTTTCTTTTAAATGTAGAATCACATCTTCCTTATGTTAAAACTCATAATAAATTGCTTTCCCAGCTAGGTGTTGAAACATCAAAATGAGATCACATCTGGCATGAATTTTGATCTCTGTCCAAAGTAATAACATACGTTTTATGGCTCATGGGAAACATGGCTCAAATTGTTCCAACTTTGGAAACCTCTGGTCTTCACTTGGGCATTTAAAAGAGTTTACAAGATAATAAAATGGAGCCACAAGAAAGGGAAATGAATCATCCAATAACCAATGATCAGTACTTCAATCTAAATCATCTTACTCCAGAATGAGTATTCTTTCCTCTAGCCAAGTTAGGAGAGCCACACATTGATTGACATATGATTGGTGTTTGTACATACTTAACAATCGATTTCAAGTTAATTTTCAAGATTAAAATTTCATTTTTGATAGGCATTTCTTGACTTATGTCTCCCTTTATCATCCTTATCTAGATCTTGTACTCCAAATGTATACAGAAAATAGAAAGACCAATATTGGGGGAAGGTAATGGATAAATATGAGTCAAATCCAATTTGCAAGTCAACCAAATTTCATTATGTCAGTCTACTAGGCCTTGCTCGTATACTATCTCCAACTCCTTGCTTACTACTTCCTAAAATACTCAAAGTAAATATAACCTTTCAAACTACTGAAAAAATACCCAATTTCCCTTAATACAAACCCATCTACTCTCATGGGACAGAGCTAATAGAGCCACTGGAAATACTTTCCAGCCTGTTAATCACTGTAATACCTATTTAATGACAAATAGAAGTTCTTATTCCTAGTAGAAAGTACACTAACTTAGAAGTCATAAGACCTTAGTTCAAATTCTGCTTCTGCTTGGGGAAATTATTTAACCTTTTGTAGGTATAGCCTCCTCATCTGTAAAAGGAGAATAATATTATTTGATAATATTATCTATACGGTATTAGTATAGACACAATGGTATTAATTGAAGATTAATCATAAGGACAATACCTTGAAAAGTTCAAAATACCCTATAAATACTGTATTGATTAGGAGAGTAAGTCTTAAAGAGCTAGCTAAAGCATAGAAAGATAAAATCACTTTTCCAAGAACACAGAGAAAGTATTCTGGTTTCAAGACCAGATTTCTATCCACTACATGAAGATGATTTTTACCTTATATATATGGGAGTTGGTATTATTCCCTTGAATTTATAGTAGAAGTCCAAGATGGATCGATTACTAAAATATTTTTAAATATTATTAAAGAATACTTTTAAGGAAGAAAGGCAGCCTTATAGAGAATTAGTCTCCAAGTTGGAAAAACCTGGATTCAGGTCCCACCTGTGATATATATTAGCAAAAGATTTAAGTTCTCAATGCTCCCCTCTACTATTTAAGATTATAAATTACAAGAAGACACAAAAATAAATTGATACATTGCCTCACTGAGAGTTCTCGAGGAAAGCACAGGTTCAGTTTATATAATTGTTGTTTAATTGCTTCAGTTGTGTTCAACTCTTTGTGACTTATCTGGGGTTTTCTTGTCTTCAGTAGTTTGTCATTTCCTTCTCCAGTTCGTTTTATAGATGAGGAACTGAGACAGAGTTAAGTGACTTGCCCAGGGTCACTTATCTTGCAAGTGTCTGAGGCCAAATTTGAATACAGGAATATAAATTTTCCTGACTCCAAGACCAGTATTCTATTCACTGAGCCACCTAGCTTCCATTGTCAAATATATATAGGTAGATATTTTTAAAGAAATAAAGTGCTATGACTTCCAAATATGAACAGAAACTATTATAATACTAGATTAGTTAATAAAGGCTCTTCAGAAATAGTTTTATGCTTACATGAAAAAGCATGTTAAATGAACAAATTAGTCATTAATGGATACTTCTAAAATATTTATTGATATTTCATACTAGTTTATTATCTTCTTTGGTTTTTATATTTTTCCATGAAATTTTGTCTACAGTATTATTACGGGTCAAGAGAACTCCACAACCATCTATTGAGTGCCTATTATATATAAGGTAAAAATCATCTTCATGTAGTGGATAGAAATCTGGTCTTGAAACCAGAACATTTTCTCTGTGTTCTTGGAAAAGTGATTTTATCTTTCTATTCTTTAGCTAGCTCTTTAAGACTTACTCTCCTAATCAATACAGTATTCATCTCCATATACTCTTCTTTCTGGCTCCACAATAAAACTTCAAGAGTCATAGAGTTTAAAAAGAAATCTCTGGACTAGGATGAAAAAATAAGGGAAAATTCTCCAGCTCATATGAAACCCCTCTATAGATTTATGATTGTATGATCCTTAACCCACTTGCAGAAAATGATGAATTTGTATTGTGTCAGCAAATAATGTAACATATGAGGGAAGAAGCAAGAATTCAAGAATTCTCATTGTATTTCCAAACCTTCCCAGCACAGGATGGATCTTAAAACTCTTGCAATACGTTTAAATTTTTTTTAATTTCTTTATTTTTGTTCTTTTTTCCTCCTTCTAGAAGTTTGAAAAGTGAAAAGGTTATAAGTAGGGAGAGGTTCTAGGAAAGAAATACCACAGACATGAGAAATACGTCCATTCCTTAAACATCCTTTGGGAGAAAATATAATGTTATGGACATAGGAAAGCAAATGCAGATCTGACCCTTATCCAACTATAGGCCATTTATCTTGGGGGAAAACATATTACTCAAAAGTCCAGACATTCATCTGTGTGTTACATGAGTGGTCCATCTTTTACTCCATGACTTTAAAATGGAACTGACTGGTCATTTCTCTTACTTTTCAACCACATCTTGCAGGATCTTTAGAGCATTTCCACATTCTGACTAATCCAGGCGCACTTCATTTTTCATTGAGTAGGCTCAAGTGACTCATTCTATTGGAGCCAACCCCTCCCCAAATACTCCCTTGCTCTCTCCCTGTTTAATTTCAGATAGATAAACATAAATTATGACACAATCAGAAAGTTCAGTCTGTTGTCTTCCCCATAGAAAATCTAGTTTTAAAGTCATAAAAAGAGGACTCTATAAATTAGAAGATCAAACAAGCTGTCCAGGTCCCTGGAAAAGTATAGCATCTCGTCCTTTCCAAGTGTAAAAACCACATCACATTTTAGCTGGACTCAGTTTCTGAAGCTCATTCAGCAATTTGATTGAAGAGTAAATCTGTCTTATCTTCAATTAGTCAACCAATAAGCATTTGATGTACATTATAAGTACATGATATTTACCAGGAATTATGATATCTGAAGAAATAATGAAGAAATATGTCCTGCTCTCAGGGAATTTAAATTCTATCAGGTGAAACAATGTGTTTGTATGTATATGCTTTGTGTACGTACATGCATATATCTGTATAAATGAGTATAAAAACATAATATTTTTTATTTATTTTTAATTTTACAATTTTCCCCTAATCTTGCTTCCCTCCTCTCACCCCCACAGAAGGCATTCTGTTAGTCTTTACATTGTTTCCATGGTATACATTGTTCTAAATTGAATGTGGTGAGAGAGAAATCGTATCCTTAAGGAAGAAAAATAAAGTATAAGAGACAGCAAAATTGCATAATAAGATAAGGAGGGTTTTTTTTGTTAAATTAAAGGTAATAGTCTTTTGTCTTTGCTCAAACTTCACAATTCTTTCTCTGGATACAGATGGTATTCTCTATTCACAGATAGCCCAAAATTGTGCCTGATTGTTGCACTGATGGAATGAGCAAGTCCATTAAGGTTGATCATCATGCCAATGTGGCTGTTAGGGTGAACAATGTTTTTCTGGTTCTGCTCATCTCACTCAGCATCAGTTCCTGCAAATCCCTCCAGGCTTCCCTGAATTCCCATCCCTCCTGATTTCTAATAGAACAATAGTGTTCTATCACATACATAAACTACAGTTTATTAAGCCATTCCCCAATTGATGGACATTCACAAAAACATATTTTAATATAAGTTTATATATACAAACATATATATGTATTAGTTAGACTTAAGATAGTTAGAAGGAGGGATTCAGCATCTGAAGTATGAGGGGGATAAAGAAAGGCTTCCTGTGGAAGATAGTAATTGAGCTGCAATTTAGAAGAAATTAGAGATTATGTTAGGTGAGGAGAGAGTGCATTTCAAAGTCACAGATAAAACAGAGACAAGATCAACTTTCCTCCATTATAGATTACAGAAAGAGGGTTAATATATAAGAAGGCTACAGAATAGAAGGCTATATAGAATAATTTTACATCTGTATCTATATATACATATCTATTTATATATAGATACACACACATTTGTGTCTAATATTAACTAACTTGGTGGAAGGGAGGAGATAAAAAGAAAAAATTTGCATAATAATTGTGTTGTATATTTGAAAGGATGAGCAAGTGTGTGCACTATCATCTTTTTGCATTGTACAATTATAAAAATTCTCATTTTATTCCTAAATTAAATTAAAGATAAATTTAATAAATAAATAAAAATGTCATTCTGAAACAAACTAAAAAAATGGGAAAAATCTATTGAAGCCAGGTTCTAAAGGGTTTTACTTACCAAATAGAACATTTTATCCTGTAAGCAGTAGGGAGGCACTGTAATTTATTGAGAACAGGAATGACATAATTAGATCTATACTTAAGGACAATTACTTTGGTAGCTGTGTGGAAGATAGATTGGAATGAAGAGACATCTGAATCAGAAAGACCAATTAAGAAGCTATTACAATAGTACAGGTGAGAAGGAATCGCAGACTGAGCCAAGGTGGGGACTGTGTGAGCAGAGAGAAGGAGACAGGTGTGAAAAAGTTGTGGAGGTAGAAAAAAGCAAGATTTGGAAAATGATTGTACCATGGGGTAAGGGAGAGTGAGGAGTCAAGGATAATGCCAAGATTATAAAACTGGGAGACAGAAAAAAGATGAGAAATTCAGGAGGAGCAAGATTGGTTATTTTATGGGGGGTTTTGGTGGGAGAAGATAAGTTCTGTTTTTTATGTAAAAAGACTGAAATATCTGTAGATATCCAGTATGAAATATCCAGGAGATAATTAATTGGTCATGCTGAACTGAAAATTAGGTGAGAGAATGGTTGTGAATATACAGATCTGTGAATCATCTGCCTAGAGACAGAGGTTGGAGAGAGAGAGAAGAGAGCTTCAGAGTATTAGATTATACCTAAGTCAAGGTATGAGATATGGATGAAGAGTCAGCAAAAACAATTGAAAAATCTGTTAGTCTGACAGACAGGTGAAGAACCAAAAGACAGTAGTGTCATCAAAAACCCCAAAGAAGAGAGTATCCAGGAGGAACACATTGCTACTCTATATTGTCAAATGCAACAGAAAGGTGAAGAATGAGAATAATGTTACACCACAAAACAACAAAGAAGCACCTCTCATTAAGCACAAAGCACATGTCCCAACTCTTAAACCTATGGTCTGAAAAACACCTTATTTGGAATTTTCAAGGGAAGAGAGAGAGTGGGGGGAGGCAAAGGGAATGGGACAGACTTGCTGAAATGAGAAAAGCATCTACTCCTCATCTCTTGGATACTAAGCTCTCTCTCTCTCTCTCTCTCTCTCTCTCTCTATCTATCTATCTATCTATCTATCTATCTATCTATCTATCTCTCCCTCTCCCTCTCCTGTCCCATGCTCACCTCTGCCTTCCTCTCCTTTCCTCACTCCTGTCTTCCTCCTCTACCCCCTCCCCTCTCCTCCCCTCTCCTCCCCTCCCCTCCCCTCTCCTCTCCTCTCCTCTCTCTCTTCCACCTAAAGGCAGACAGGTCCACAATTGAACTTTGTAATTAGGTTTCCCCACCTAAGAGGGAAGTTGAGGGCAGTCAATAAAAGAAGTAAGACAGAGCATACTATAAGAACATGAATCCTAACTTACAAATCTATTTTAAAAACTTGGACCTTACTTGGTCTTACTTTGTTTTAATACTTAAAGCTGGCTTATTATGGAGAGAAGTAGAATGACTTCACAGGCCCAGAAATATAATAAACACTCAGAAGCTATGAGTTTTAAACTCAGTTCTGTCTGGCACAAGCATTCTTCCATCAAATTAGGATTTGGGAGGGGGGCAAGAAGATTAAGGAGAAGGGAAAGTTGAGATCTTGACAGTGTATCTTTGTTCAGTTAAGAGTTTCAACAGCAGGGATGGCTAGGTGGTGCAGTGGATAGAACGACAGCCCTGGAGTTAGGAGTACCTGAGTTCAAATGCGGCCTCAGACTCTTAATAATTACCTAGCTGTGTGGCCTTGGGCAAGCCACTTAACCCCATTGCCTTGCAAAAAAACTTTTAAAAATATTCAATAGATTTACAATATAAAATATAAAATAATCACTTGCAGAGAAATCTATATGTAGAATCTATAGGTAGAGAAAGCTGTAGTTATAAATATATGCACATAAAGAGATGCAAATCTCTCTCTATATATAGAAAGAGATAAATAGATTAAAATGTAAATGTGCAAAAGAGGGGAGAAAAAAGAGAGGAGAAAAAAGGAGAGAGGAGAGAGGAAAGGAGGAGGGGGGAGGGAGAGAGAGAGAGAGTAGGTGTATGGTGAAGGATGGTTGCATCTAATCAAATCCTTGTTCATGGAAGAACTCAAGAAAATTCTTTCTTCAACTTGTCTATGTTTAGTTGAGATTCTGATGTACATCTCTCCCCAGCTCTCAAATCCTCCTCAGACCAGGTAGTCACTCACTTTTGACAGGTTCAGTGTCACTACCTTAGAGCTAGCTGTTCTATTCAAGACAAGAGAATCCCAGAAGGTAAATGTGCAGTCATAGGATTACTCAGGAACCCAACACAGTTTTGTTAGCCTCTCTTGAGAGTAGCCTGGTTTCAAGGAGCATGAGAGCACCAGGCACACCATCTCCTTTTCAATTCTATAAATAACAGTACTAGCCAAGGTTAAAAGAGGGGAATTCTACCCACTCCTCAATTCTGCAGCACTGACTGGAGCTCTTCAGGTTTGGCCAAGTAACTGAAAGGGATCAATTTTGCAAACTCCTTTAAGCTAGACACTACTTTTCCCTGTTTTTTTCTTTCCCATTTATTCTCTCTTTCTTAATCACCAGCCCTTGGCTTTTTCTGTCATCTGGCTTCAAAACTTTTATATGCAGGCCTCATGGAAAACACCTTCCTGCCCAGGTATTGTTAGATAACAATGCCAGAGTTTCTGGGTTTTTTACTTAATTCAACAAATAGTTATTAATCTGCCAGACACTAGAGTTATAAAAATGCAATTCTTGTCCTAAAAAGCTTTCAGTACAATATATGATTTGTGTATATGTAGGATCTATAAGAAAAAATGATCTTTCTACAAATGGAAATTAGGATAGGTCCTTGTGAAATAAGGGATTTAAATCAGTACTGAAAATTCGTAGAAGCAACAAATTGCTCCTCTGTCTTTAGCCTGGGTTTCTTTAAGGTTAATGTAAGGTTTTAAAATATAAGATTTTTGTTGTCATTGTTCATCTTGTTGTTCAGTCAATTCAGTTGTGCTGACTCTTCATGACTCTATTTGGGGTTTTGTGGGCCAAGATTATGGAGTAGTTTGCCATTTTCTTCTCCAATTCATTTTATCAAAGAGGAAACATGGCAAGAGCTAAGTGACTTGAGCAGAGTCACACAGCTAGGAAGTGTCTAAGGCCAGAGTTGAACTCAAGAAAATGAGTTTTCCTGACTTCAGACCCAATACTCTATTCATTGCATCACCTAGCTGTCCTAAAATAGAAAATAATTTTTGCATATATCACTGATTTATCACAAATTTACCTTATACCTTGTCCCCACCCTGGAAATCTCCAAATACAGCTAATTTCCCCTTTTAAGGCTCTTATTTTCATCATAATTTTGTATGATTCAAAAGGGAAATACACATTATGATTTAGGTATACTTACTTCAGGATGTCAATATATGTGGATAAAGCACTGGTCCTGGAGTCAGGAGTACCTGAATTCAAATCTGGCATCAGACACTTAATAATTACCTAGCTGTGTGGCCTTGGGCAAGCCACTTAACCCCATTGCCTCACGTAAAAATAAATAAATAAATAATTTGAAAATAAATTTTAGAAATGATGTCAAAAGGTAAAAGAACAGAGTATTGAGACTCCCAAACATCTGCCTGCTTGATGCTCAGTGTAATCAGGCCAACCATCTGCCATTCAAACCTTGGCTTTAATGGCTGAGTTCACACATTTACTCTGATTAAGGGAATTTCCCAAGGGTAGTTAGATCTGGACTTCTCCTCAAATAACAACAGTCTCCAGAAACCATTGACAAAGGAGAACTATAATTAATTCTGGTCTTGTGCATCCCCAACCTCATCCCAATATCAACATTATAAGGATGGAGAAGTGTTCTCATCCTATGAGAGGTAACACAACTATGGCTCTTATGGATATAATTTCCATGAAACTTCAGAATCTTTGAATTTGGTAAATCCAGGTCTACAAACAGGAATAAAGAAACCATTCTTCCAGAAACTTAAAGTCTGGCAGGAGAAATAAAAAAATTGGTGAATAACTCTAGAATAGTAGATAATCAGATAAGTCTCACATGAGAGAGATGACATGATAGAGAGATTCTAAGAAAGATTATTTCAGTGAGGAATCAGGAAAATTTCATGGAGGAGATGGCATTAGGACCTGACTTTGGAGGACAATTTTCACAGATTGAAACTACTTCAACAAGGCATATTTTGGATATTTGAGGTAAAGGAAAAAACTAGGGTCAAATATATGAAAGTGAGGTAATGCATGTGTAACATACTAAAGTATAGAAAATGGTTTGTGATGTGTGAAGGACATCAAGATAGATTGACTGGACTTTAGAATGGTGTGAATGTTAATATATTCCAAAGCTGCAAAAGGAGGTAGCAGTCAGATTAAGAAAAGAATGCCAGAGAGTTTCTAGTTGGTTTAAAAGCCAGAAGATTCTAATTGGTTCCAGACATAATAGAGATCCACTATAGTTTATTGAGCAGGGAAGAGATATGATCAAACCTGTGCTTCAGGAAAATCATTTGGACATCTGTGTAGAGGAAGAATTGGAGTGAGGAGAAGCTTGAGGCAGAGGGATCAATGGAAAAACTATTTGACTAGTCCAATTGATAGGTTATGAGGACCTGAAATCAGGTGGTAGAGAAAATGGGACAGATTCAAGAGATGTCATAGAAGTAAAATAGTCAAGGCTTGGCAAGTAAGTTGATATGTAGACTGAGTGAGAGTTACAGATTGAGGAAGACTTCAGTGTTGTAAACTTGAGTGATGGAAAGATGATTGTACCCTTGACAAGAATAGTAAAATTCAAAATTGGGGTCTTTTGGAGAAAAGATTAGTTCTGTTTGTGACCTATTGAGATTGATATACTTACTGGACATCCAATTCAAATTGGCCCTGTTTAGGTAAGAGTTCAAACTGTCTTAAATAGGACATTTACTTTCTTTTAGAAATTTTTCTTTAAATTTTTTTCTTCAATTGTTATTCTGTAGAGGAATACAAACTAAAACAACTCTGAGGTTCCAACCCATGCCTATAAGATTGGCCATATTGACTAAGAAATAAAATGACCAATTGTTGGATGGATTGAGGGAAAACATACATTTATGGACAGATGATGGAGCTATGAATTAATCCAACAATTATGAACAGCAATTTAGAATTATGCCTATAAATTCACAAACCTGTATATATCCTTTGATAATACTAATAGGCCAGCACCTCAAAGGGATCAAAGAAAAATAAGGTCCTGTATACAATCATGTATATGTAATATATGGAAAACAAAAATATATAATACATAGAAAATATATAGAAAAATAAAGTCGTATATATACAAACATAACATACATAAATACATCTATTTATATATCTATATCTACATCTCTCTATGTACATATATATATATATATATATATATATATATATATATATATATATATATACTATCATATACAAGAATTATTTTGGCATTTCCCTAATTGATGAGCAATCCCATAGTATCCAGTTCTTTGAAACTACAATAAAATCTTATTGCATAGTAGCTCTTCTCCTGCCCAACAATTGGGGAATGGTTAAAAAATTCTGGTATATATAAATGCAATAGAAACCTATTGTGATAAAGGGAATTGTTTCAGAGTAGGCTCTTCAATGGTTCCATGGATCTAGTGCCAACCCTGAAGTCAGGAGAAAACATTTTCCTGAGGTTCAAAGCTGACCTCTAACACTTCCTAGCTGTGTGACCCTGGTCTAATCATTTAACCCTGTTTACCTCAATCTCTTCTTATATAAACTGCGCTGGAGAAGGAAATGGAAAACCATTCCAGTATCTTTACTAAGAAGACTCCAAATGGGATCATGAAGAGTCAGACATAACAGTAATGACGGAACAACATAGTTTCAGAGAAATCTGGAAAGACTTGCAACAAATTGAATAAAAACCAATTTTTATGATAACATTATAAAGGCAAATAACTTTTTAAAGATTTTTAATCTATGATCAGCATGAGATCAACCATAATTCCAGAATTCTGATAATGAGGCATGGTTTTCCTAATGAAGAGACAACAGATTCAGAATGTAGAAGAAGAAAATTTTTGTACATGACCTATGTTGTTACTTATTCTGATAAAAATACACATTTGTTATAAGGATTTTTCTTTTTCTTTTCTAAGTTGAAGAAAAGATGGGACTGAGAGGAAATAGATTTGTTAATTAGAAAGTTCTAATTGTTTTTAATGGAAAAATAGATATGATGTATTCAACTGGAGGAGAAAAACTTATTCATAATCCCAAGTTGATGTTTCCATGGGTAGGGTATAACTGGATCCAGGGGTAGCTAGGTGGCGTAGTGGATAAATCATCAGCCCTGGAGTCAGGAGTACCTGAGTTCAAATCTGATCTCAGACACTTAATAATTACCTAGCTGTGTGACCTTGAGCAAGCCACTTAACCCCATTGCCTTGCAAAAACCTAAAAAAAAAAATTAAAAAATAAAAAAATAACTAGATCCAAAGAATAATCATGGTTCAAAGATTATTAGATTCCAGTAGAATGCCCCCAGGGATCTTAACTTGGCCTTCTACTATTGAACGTTTTATCTGTGACTTAGATTAGGGTTAAATAACTTACCCAAGATCACACAGCTAGGAAGTATCTCAGGTTGAATTCGAACTCAGATCTTCCTGACTCTAGACCCAGTGCTTTATTCATGCCATACCTAGCTGGTCTAATAGACGGAATGTTGTCTCTCCTCTCCACCTCTTAGAACCTCTAACTCCCCTCTAAGACAAAATTCAAATTCCACCTTCTTTTAAAGATCTTTCTAAATTCTCTCAGATGTTAGTGCATCCCTAGTCAAGATGTTTTTGTTTTGTATATATATATACTTCTAATAGAACATGAGTTCCATGAAAGCAGGTGTTATTTCTCTTCTGTATTTATATCCTCAATGCTTAGTATATAATAGGTGCTTAATAAATGCTTGTTGGCTAATTACTCATAGAATTGAAGATACTGACAAATGATCCCTAAAATATCTTCTTTGATTTGATTTTATAGCTCTGGATGTATTTGTGGGTGGATCTGTACTGACCCAGATGTCCTCCTCTATCCAGTGCTAATTTTAATCAGTAGAATCCATTTGAAATTCAGCTAGTCAAGGTCAACATGACTAACCAAATCTATTATCTTGACCTACTTACCAAAGGGATTTGTCCCAATGACTGGCAGGAACTGGGAACATTTAGCCTAGAAAAGTAAATGATCCCTGTTTTCAATATCTGAAAGTCTGTTAAATGAAAGATGGACAAAAGTAAAACACTAATTGAAAAGTGGATTTTTAACTCAATAGGAAGGGGATGAGTTTATAATCAAAGAAAAATGGGATTCAAGTGAACAATGAAGAAAAATAGCAAGGTTGGATCAAATGTACATAGAGAATGTCTATGCTCAGGAGACATTGTCAGAGTAAAGAGGAATTGTTATTCAAGGAGAAGATCAAAAGGCATAAGGAATAAACAGATATTATTCACATAAAAAAGGCAAAGAAATGTCAAAAATTAAAAACTGATATTATAATTTTCCAACTGTACAAAATATGTATGTATCATCTATATATAACCAGGGAAATTCTCAGAGAAAGTATTTTTACCTTCAATGGTGATCAATCAAGTTTTCATGTGATAATCAATGATGGACCATTTCTTTCTCATTATGTTTATCAAAGGTGTTCATTTCTATGGAGATGATCTAATGGAGTCCCAATTGATGAGCATTTTTGCTGTAGATGTTGAAATATTCCAAATGCTCCTATTAGCAGACAACATTGCATTATCTGAATCAAGCCCTGGCAAAGAGACATCAGATACATGGGTCTTGTACTGCATGTGGCTGATAACACTCTGGAGTACTCCCCAACCAAGATTAAAATGGAATTGGGAAATATTTAGAAAAAATATATAAAAATATAATAATATAGAGAGAAAGTTATTATGTTCCTTTCTAGACCAATATATGGCCCAAAGAATACTTATATGAGGTTTCATGGCCCCCCATTTCTATTTAGTTGTTACCATTGCCCTAGAGTACTGCAGAGGGTCCTGAAAGAAATCTGAAACCACTTAAAGAGTTTGACCTGACCATCCACACAGGAAAGACCAAGTGGATGAATACTATTACCCAGATCATGATATGGATTTAGATGAAAAACCTAAAGTTTGTACATTAGTATATATCTGACAAGGGCAGCTAGATGACTCAGTGAATAGATCCCAGATCCTCAGGAAGAATCTGGTTTCAGACACTAGTTATAAGACTCTCCGTGAGTCACTTGATCTGTTTGCCTTTGTTGTTGAAGAGGAAAAAACAATATAGTATCTTTGCCAAGAAAATCTCAAGGACAGTATAGTCCACAGGATCATGAAAAATCAGATATGATGGAACAACAGCAGTAAGAAATATATCTGTACTGTACTGAGACAGTACAAATAAATAAGTTGGGCCCAATTTTGAAAAAAAAAGAGACAGAGAATTGGTTAGATTATCTTCAGGGAATTGCTAAGATTATTTAATGAACCTAAACTTCTCATGGAAATAAAAACTCATCTTTCAACATCAGTGTTCTACTAGCAAGCAGTATGGTAGCCAGATATGGCATATAATAGTCTCCAAAAATATAAAGATGAATCTCATCCAGAAGAAAGTGGGGAAGCATATGGTGACTGCCATCAATGCAGCAACATATAACCACTGAGGAATTTTGAATAATAGGAGTAAAAAAATGTTATCATGGAAATATAAGATAGAAGAGTAATTGGACTCATCATTGGACAGATGGTTCCACGCATACCCTGGAAACAGCAAGAGAAAGGGGCAAATGTCCTTCAGCTCATTAGATAGACTTCCTGTTCTGAACTTATAGGAAAATATAGATGTGACACACACAGATTGAGCAGGAGTAAATGGGTCACACATTGCATAACAAAAGAGAACTCCCAAACTTATGAAATCACAGATCTATTTGAATATTTGGGAGATGGAATGATAAATAGAGATAACTGTTAGTGATTCATTCAAGTCAACCTGAAAAGGTAACTAGGAAACTGATCTGAGGGTCAAGGAGTTCTATTTCTGATACACACATCATCTCTTAACTGGCTGCAGTCCTTTGAACTTTTCTACCTTCCCTCTGCCTCTTCTTAGCTTCCATTTTCATATTGTCTGCTCCCATTATAATATAAGCTCCTTAAGAAAAGGGATTGTCTTTACTTTTTATTGTATCCCCAGTGTTTAGCACAGAGCTGGGCCATAGTAGGAGTTGAATAAAGGAATATTGTGTGAATTGTATAAATGACTTGGGCAAGCCATTAAATCTATTGGTATCCCAGTAGATGCCTTAAGAGTAAGTTGCAAGAAGAAAGTTTCCAGTCTACATTTAGCAGAGGATGCTCGCCCAGAGTTAGCTATTTCAATAAAACCACAAGTCTAGCAAAAAGAAAACATAAGTTAATTAGAGGAGGCTTCCACCCTTAGTTCAGGTTCTAGGAAACAATAAGAGTAATCTTAGACTGAGAGAGGCTCAGGGAGAATTGGGATTCTGAACCCCAAGCACTTCCTTGGTACAAGCTGGCCTGACCATGCCCCCTCTTTGGGGGCTACAGTCTCCTAGAATCTAGCACCATCTGAGACCACTGGAGGACCAACCAAAATCATTAGCCTTTGGGTGACTTAAGATTCATCAGCTGCTAGGAGGGGCAATACAACATAAAAATACAAGAAAAAATAATAATCACATCAATCTGACCATTATTTATTTCCTCAAAACAATAGTCACATTCCTAAAATCAGCATTAGATTAGGTCACTGTAAAGGAAAAAAAAGATGAAATTTAAAATTATAAGACCTCTCTCTGTCCTTTACTATCTTGATTCAGGGATAGGTAGTCCTATACTATTTCAAATGGAGTGTATTATCAGAGAAATATCAAGAAAGGAGTCAAAGACCCTGTGGTCAGTTCCTTCACTGGCCCAGTGGAAGCTACTGCTCTTTGATAGCAAAAAAGGAAGAAATGGAGTATTCTAAAAAGAAGTTCAGAACTGACTCTGGACAGTGGTTTTTGAGAAATAGCTTTGAACTATACCAACTGTCAGATTTCATCTTCCACCAGGGATGAAGCTGACACATTCTAGCGATTGGGGTGATTAACAGTACCCAAGGGAGATCATTTTCCTGGGTGGAAGAGCACAGTGCCTCAAATTATGATCTGAGAGGGCAGACAGAATACTGTGCCAGGTCAAGCCAGGAGTTCACTGAGCAAGTTCAGAGAGCTCAGCAGGAGATGTGAAGAAGTTTGTTGCAGCAGTCTGAAGCCAGAGGAAGGTCAGTATGAAGGAAACAGCCCTAGACTCCAGTGAGATGGATATTTATTTCAAGACTGTCTCTGGCCAAGACAGTATTCCCCTAAGGCAACAGAAGGCTAGCCAAGTTTCCACCTTGTCTGACTTTTCACTGGTCTTGAACACCTGTCCATAAGCACAGATCATGTTAGGTCATGTCTTTTGTGTCTCCTTTCAAATTTCTCTCAATGCCTAAGAGGTAGTTGTCTTCAAAGACAGCAAAAAAATTAAATACCAGAAGAAAGACAGTTTTTGAATCATAGAATTATTAATATATTTTCTTCTTTTTTTGGCTTATGGAAAGAAAACAATGAGAATAAACAAAGGAAATCAAGAATATATTTTCCTACACTTTAAGGAAGCCAAACCTCTTGGGACATAACAAAAAATATTGGTGATTCCATCTCAACAACCATCATAGCAAAACAAATAAGTTCAAGCCTAGCAAATAGAAATGTGACTACCACTATCCTTCATCATCCAAGTTTAAAACATCTGTCATCCTCAACTCTTCCTCCCCTCCCACACTCAGTACATTGCCAAGACTAGTCAGTTCTCCTTTTATAACATTACTCACATCCATCCTCTCATTAACATAGCCACCAGTTCCTACCCTCAGGCCCTGCTTTCCATTTGGTAAGTTTTCTCCATAACTGACCTAAATCAGAACCCCCCATATTGAGATTCTCACCATATTCCCTTTCTCCAAAATCCATCCTGCTTTCAACCTCTTCCAAAAAGTACCAAGTCAACACTATTATTCCTGGACATGATGCTCAATTAAATGCTTTTTGACTTCACATATAATTCTAATTGACCACCATCTATTTTATGTATCTTTTCATGTAAACTCACAATTGAGGCAGCTAGGTGGCATAGTAGATAGAGTAGTGGTCCTAAATAGGAGGACCCACGTTCAAATCTGGCCTCAGACATTTACTAGTTATGTGATCCTGGGTAAGCCATGACTGCCTTAAAAAAAAAACGTAAGCATCTTAAGGTCAGGGAATATCTTTTTTTTTACATTCCCAGTGTATTTCCTTTTGTATCAAAACTGCCTAGCACAGGAACTTGATCATTTTTTTCCATTGATTTATCCATTGACCCATTTAGTCTTCTTATTAATCACTCTGCTTTTGTTCCTCTTTTAATTCATCCTACTCATTGCCACCAAATTTATAACCTTAAGGTATAGATCTAACCATGTCAAACCCTTGCTCCAATGTCTCCCAATACCTCTTGGAGGAAATAAAAAAAATGCTTTGTTTGAATTTAAAGTCCTTCACAATATACAGTTCAGCCTCTTGCCAGAGATGCCACACTTATCTCCCAATATCATTTTTAAGAAAAATAACTAGATAAAGTATTCTTAACCATTCTCTATGTGCCGGGCAATATGACTTCCACATCACAATTCAAATGACATTTGCTGTTCTCTGTTCAGGAATTTCCAACTTCTACCTCAGTATATTGCATAGGCTATTTCTCCTGCCTGAAATACTCTCCTTCATATCTACTTCTTTTAAAAATGACTCTTGTTTTTTGCTTTTTTTTAGGTTTTTTGCAAGGCAAAAGGTTAAGTGGCTTGCCCAAGGCCACACAGCTAGGTAATTTTTTTTTACATTTTTGCAAGGCAATGGGGTTAAGTGACTTGCCCAAGGCCACACAGCTAGGCAATCATTAAGTGTCTAAGGTCAGATTTGAACCCAGGCACTCCTGACTCAAGGGCCAGTGCTCTATCCATTGTACCACCTAGCCGCCCCCAAAATGGCTCTTTTTTTAAGGTTCAACTAGGTGATATCTTCCACACTCCATACCCTAAAAAAGTTACTTTTCATTTATCTCTAGATCCTCCTTGTTCCTTCAATAGAATATAAGGACTTCAAAGACAAGAAGTGTTTCATTGTGTTTATGTAGCTTCAGAACCAAAACAATCCTTCTACATACAGTAGGAACTTAATGAGTGCATCCTGAATTGAAGTGAATGACAATTCTGCCCTATAGCTAAAGGATTCAAATTGAAAGTGCCTAACTGGGGTTTGATATGAAGAAAAAACGTAAAAGTTGACTCCAAGATGATGAACATGAGTGACTGAATGACAATGCCATTGAACAAGATAGTAAGTCAGAGAAGGGCCCAGGACTCAGGGGAAATAACATGAGCTCTATCTTTGAATTCTGAGTTTAGACTACTGATAGAACATCCAGTTGGAATTTAAAAATACTACATTGAAATTCAGAAGTTAGGCCATGAGATATGCATTTGGGAGCCATCTACATTAATTCATCAATAAATATTTATTAAGTACCTACTATGTACAAGAAGCTACTAAGCACTGATTAGAGTGGACGTTGAAAGTCAGACATAGACATATGATCATAAAAGGTGAGAATGTAAATAAGTAAATGAATAAAGTCAAAGCTAAAAATTTCTGGAATGCTTTCACTAAGAGCATAAGTAATAGAATGTCAGTAAAGAAGTCAGTAATGTCCTCCCCTTCATCAAAGACTGAAGGGAGAAAATATTGTGTTGGAGAAAATATTGGGGGTTTTTGTTTTGTTTTTAGGTTTTTGCAGGACAAATGAGGTTAAGTGGCTTGCCCAAGGCCACACAGCTAGGTAATTATTAAGTGTCTGAGAATGGATTTGAACCCAGGTACTCCTGACTTCAGGGCCGGTGCTTTATCCACTACACCACCTAGCTGCCCCTGGAGAAAATATTGTGATGAAAGGTTTGTGATGTCAAAAGAAGAAGTGGTAATATAGGATGGACAGCTTTTATTTTCTCAGCAAAGTATAATATAAAGTCTTCTGATACATATTGGGGGCAGGAAGTAAGGAGAAGGTGATTGAAGAGAAAAAAAGAAAGAAAGAAGAGAAGAGAAGAGAAGAGAAGAGAAGAGAAGAGAAGAGAAGAGAAGAGAAGAGAAGAGAAGAGAAGAGAAGAGAAGAGAAGAGAAGAGAAGAGAAGAGAAGAGAAGAGAAGAGAAGAGAAGAGAAGAGGTTTAGAGTAGTTATTTAGAGACTGGGATAGAAAGTCAATTGGGGGTGCAGCTAAGTGGTACAATGGATAGAGCACTAGGCCTGGAGTCAGGAGGATCTGATTTCAAATCCAGTCTCAGACAAGTAATATTTAATTAGCTAGGTCAAGTCATTTAACTCCATTGCCTTGCAAAAAAAAAAAGTCAATGGGGAAGAACAAAAGGAATACCATGAAGCAATGAAAGCCCAATTGAAGTTGCATTAATAATAATAATAGTAATAACTAATATTTATGTAACACTTTAAGGTTTGCAAGATACTTTACAAATATTATCTAATTTGATCCTCATGATAGCCATGGAAAATAGATACTATTATCCCTATTTTATAGATGCAGAAATTAAGGTGACAGAGGGTTAGGTGATTTGTCCAGGGTCATACAGTTAGTAAATAATTCATTCTGTATTTGAACTCCACTTCATACTGACTACATACTCAGTGTTCCATCCACCATAAAAACTAAAGCACCCAGTTGGCATGGTTACAAGACTTTCTCCAGAAGTATTCAACATTAATAGAAACAGAGACTTCCAGTGTTGGTGACTGACCCAGACTTGGAATTTGGCAAAGCAAGACTGGTGATAGGACAAAAGCACAAATAATTAGCTTACTGGGGACCAACTAGAAGGCTGATAATCTCTCTACAATAGGATAACCCTTCAAAACCTTATAGAAGGTACCATTCCTCTGCAGTAGATTTCTCTCTAGGCTAGAGAGGCCTAGTTCCTTCAGTTGATGCCCATATAGGATGATATCAAGCTCCTTCACCAATATAGTTGCCCTCCCCTAGTACTTTTCATCTTATCAATGACCTTCCTAAAACATGTATTCCAAGAACTGAATAAAGTACTCAGATATGATCCCACCCAAACAAAATACAACAGTATCATCGAATTTCTCATCCTGGACACTGTATCTCTATCAATGCACCTTAAGATGGTATTTGCTTTGGGCATTGCCACATCATATTATTGACTCATATTGAACTTACAGTTCAATAAAACCCCTATATCTTTTTCAAACTGCTGTCAACCATATGTCCTCCATTTTGTACTTGTCATGTTGGCTTTTACTTCATATTTATCCCCATTAAATTTCATCTTGTTTCATTTGACCTAATATTTCAGTCTGACAATCCATTTGGATACTGACTCATTCATTGTATTAGCTATCCGTACCAAATTTGTCATCTGCAAATTTGAAAAATGTGTCTTCTATGCCTTTATCCAATCATTTGGTAAGAATGTCAAATAGCACAAGGACAAACACAAATCCTAAGGGGACTCCAACCCCTTCAAAATTGACATCAAGTCTTTAATGCCAATATTCTATATTCCAAGAAAGCAGCATCAGGAAGAGTTTAAATCTACCCTCCAGAAGTGCACAGAATCCAACCATCCAGCCTTAAGACAAAAAGTAGGCTGAAAAATGAGCAAAGACAAAAGAATTCTACTATAAGAAACTATTTTGCTGGCCGGGTGCTCAAAACCCAAACCCAAAATAAGGGAATGATTTTGAAATATCTGGAAGCAAAGTCTCAAAAAAAAAATGTTGGAGTACTTAGGGCACACTCTAGATCTCTAAATGTTTACATCAATAAAATAAAGGAAAAACAGATAAACGAACTGGTCATGCAACTAAAAAAGCTAGAAAGAAAAGACCAAATGAAAAATGTCCAAGTAAATACCAAATAAAAAATCCTGAAAAATCAAAGGAGAAATTAATAAAACTAAAAGAAAGAAAACTATCAAAGTAAAAAATAAAACTAGGAAAATAATTTGATAAAATAGATAACTTTGGAGTTAATTTGATTTTTTAAAAGAAAGAAAACCAAATTATCAGTATCAAAAAAAAGAAAAGAATGCATTCCCCACAACAAAAAAGCAGTCATTAAGAGCTATTAAAAACACTAGAAAGCTTAGGAATAAAGAGAACTTTCCTTAAAATGATAAGCAATATCTATCTAAAACCATCAGCAAGCATTATCTGTAATGGGGATAAGCTAGAATTCTTCCCATTAAGAACAGAGTGAAGCATGGATGCCCATTATCATCACCATTATTCAGCATTGTACTAGAAACTTAAACTTTAGCAAAAAAAAAAAGAAGAAAAACACAACTTGTATACAAATTCAATTAGAATTTCTAGAAGAGATGAAACAAAATGTTCAAAAACCTTTTTCAAATGAAATGAAAATTGTAGAGGAAAAAATTTGGAAAAGAAATGAAAGCTATGGGAGAAGCAATTAGAAAGGAAATTAATGACAACACATGGTACAAAATCTTGCCCAGGCAAAACTTTGAAAATTAGAATGGACTAAATAGAAACCAGAAATTCCAGGAGATAATACAAAATTTTAAGACAAAAATCAAAAGACTGGAAAAAATAGAAGAAAATATAAACTATCTCATGGCAAAAACAAGTGACCTAAAAGACACATTTAGGGGAGAAAAAAATTAAGAATCACTGAATGACTTAAAAATCTTGAAAGAAAACAGCCCAGATCTCTCAGAAACTGAGGATAAAGTGAAAATAGAAACCCCTGGTCACCTCCTGAAAGAAATCCTAAAATGTCTCCTACAGATGTCTTTGTATATGTATGTATGTATGTGTGTGTGTGTGTCTGTGTGTGTGTGTGTGTGTGTGTGTGTGACAGGATCAATACACAAATTGCTTTGCTTAACAATACATGTTTATAATGATGATTTTGTTTTCTTTCCCTCCTCAATGGAGTAAGGGAGGGAAAAGTAATTTAAAATTTTTTTTTAAATTTAATTGAAAAAAAAAAGAAAAAGGGAAGAAAATGAGATTACCCTGGCTTGAATGTTGTTAATGAAGCCCTGATGGCTCTTTATATTTCTGTTTTTCTAGCTGTTTCCTCATCATCTCTTTAATAATGTCTTCTAAAATTTCATCAGGAATAAAAGTCAAGCTCCCTAAATTGTAAAATTTGTAGACCTAGTTATCTTGTCTTTTTTTAAAAAATGTGGACCTATGTCTTTCTCCAATCATTCTCAGAAGTGGTTTTCCTCATCTAACAAGCTCAGACTAATTCCAAGTTTTCCCCTTTCTGTCCCCAAATAAATTTCCTTCTAAGATCTTTTATTATTCAATTAATACAAATACATGATATTATTTTCTGGACTGATAAGCATTTGCTTATGTGCAGGTGTTAAGTGCAGGTCTTAAGGGAGACTCACCCAGCATATGGACCAGGATAAGGTTGTCTAAAGGACCTCTCAAGTGTTTTTTAGCACCAAAGTTATCTGTAAATAAATTAGAACTAAAAGTTAGAATCCCAGACAATTGAGCAATGCCCTTTTAGACACTGCCACTCTGTGATCATTTGAATAAATTAATTCTGCATAGTGACAAAAAAAACCCAAATAACCACAGGGTGATTTTTAATAGTTGGGGTACTTCTTTATAAAGTAATTGATTCAGTTGCTTGTTTCTACTATATACATTTGTGGGCTGAGTGGGAGCTAATGGATTAGGATTCTAAATTTTGCCTGCATTTCAATCCATGCTCTACCCTATCAATAAGATCACATTCAAGCTGGAAAGAACCCAAGTCAGCCTCATATCCAGTTTGTCAGAATCTGCATCTCCTAGACATTTTTTTAGAACCAGAGTAAATCAGAAGCAGAACCAACATAGCCTCTTTATCTAGGTTCCAAGGAGTCATCCTGGCTGAGGAGAGCCATGTTATAGGGCTACTGGTCTGTGGCTGTACCAACTATAAGAATCAAAATTCACTAATCTGTTTGGTTCAGGGTCTAAGTTGGGTTCATCCACAGAATAAGGGCATGGTGACAATCTTAGCAGAATTCCTCTTGAGTTACTGCCAAAGGCCATTTGGAGAATTTTAACAGCATTCACCTGTTATATTTGGTCAACCATTTAATTAATTCACCCCTAAAAAGTTCCTAGATTTATTGAATTTCAAGCCCCCCCCATGGTTGCCATGGCAGCACCAGCCCAAATGGTCCAGGGCCCCAGATGTTCACCATCCCTGTTGTAGAAGATTTTAAAGGACTGGAGTCAAAATATAACCTATACCAATCCCATAGCTGAGTTTTGATTAGCTGAAGTAATCTAATTTTGAAGACTTGGCTCCAGGTGGATATAGCACTGAAAGAGAACCTAGAAAGCAAAACAGAAATAGGATTAAGATTGCTTTTAAGTTATTTTGTGACTCCAATCAATATTCCATAATGATAAAGTCACTGGATATGATAGGTCACTGGATATGAAGTCAGAGATTTTGCATTCTAAACTCTACTATTTACTACTGTGTGACCTTGGGTAACTCACAAACTCACATAAATCTTTCTTTTCTCCTTCCTTTTCCTCCTCTTCCTCCTTTCTCCTCTTCCTTCTTTTCCTAAAGCAAAGAGTTTGAAATCAAGTCTTATTTAAAATAAAATCAACTATTTCTCAGCTTAAGGAATTGCCTTGGTGGAATAAATAGAATTTGGGGCTTGGAGTCCCAAATCCCTGGGTTCAAATCCTGCCTCAGACACTTCCTTGTCATATGACCCCAGGTAAGTCATTTAACTCCTCTAAGTCTATTTCCTCAGCTATAAGATGAGGGTTCTGGACTCAGTAATGCCCAATGTACTTTCTAGCTCTAAATATAAAATCTTAAAATTCTCCTAGTTCATAATTTCTTTCTCTTTTATTTTTCTATCATGCATCACTGCTTCCTCATTCATAAAATGAGAGGGTTTGATTACATGACCTCTAAAAGTCCTTCCTGCTCAAAGTCTGTGATTTTAAGAGATATTCTGTGCAAAGTGGTGAACCCAGCTCTTTACTGCTGGCATCTAACTAGAAGAGATATTCAAAAAGGTCGGAGAAAAAGATTCAAGCCTGGGTTGCAATAGGCTCATTTTGTTTATTTTCAGATTTTAAATAGCTTATAGTTTTACCTAGAATTTCAGCCTAATTCTCCTCCAGCTCCTTCCAGATCTCCACCCCTGGGACCCTGGGCTCAGATTGGTAAACTTTAACCCTACATTGCCCATCTCAGATATCATTTGCTCATCACTTTTCAGATATCTCTGGTCTACATCCCCATCATTCCCACCCTACCCCTTTCTAGCTCTGTATCTATTGACTTCTTCTATTGGAATGTAAATTCCTTGGACCCAGGTAATCTGTCTTCTTGTATTCACATCCCCAGAGCCTAACAGTTCCAAGCATATAAACAATGCTTTTTAATTCATTCATAGTTTAAAATGACTTTTCCCTCAACTGCCACTTCCTTCGGGAAACCTTCTCTGTTTCTTTTAGTGATCAGTGATTTTCCTCCATCAAATTTTCTTAGAGAATTTGGTATCAATCTTTCCTTTGCCCCAAGTTTATATGTAGTAGGTATCTAATAAATATTTTGTGATTTATTTCTGAAACTCATTTGGTTTTCACATAAAACAAGTAGTGAAATTATTATTATTATTATTATTACTCATTTACAGATAAGCAAGCTAAAACTCAAAATAAGACTTAACCAAAATCACATAGGTGGTAAGTGACAAAACCAAGTCTTGAAAACAAATTTGCAATTCTAAGTTCCATATTATTTCCATTGTCAATTCTACCTTTACAAAATCTCTTGAATACTTCTCTTCTCTGATACCTTGACACCAGCCCTCATCACACCATGCTTGGATTATTGCACTAGTAAACTGATTTGTCTCCTGTTTCCTCTCTTCTCACTCCAATCCACCCTCCATTCAGCTAGCAAAATGATCTTTCTAAAGCACTGGATTGACCATGTCAGCCTTTCATAGCATATCTCCCTCTTACCTTCCCAGATCTTACTGCCTTCTACAATTAAGTGATGCTAGGCCCCTTACTATTTTTATCATAAGACATTCCATCTCCCAACTAACTCATGAATTTTCACTGACTGTCCCTCATGCCTAAAATTCTTTTCATCTTCATCTCTGCCTCCTAGATTCAAATCTCAGCTAAAATTTGACCTTTCTCAAGACATCTTTCTCAGTTTTCTTTAATGACAATGTCTGTTCTCCCTTGATTACCTTCAACTTATCCTTTATATCTTTTATTTAGACATTTATGTTCATATATTTTCTCCTTCATTATAATGTTGTAGCTTTTCTGTCCAGTGCTTAAAACAAACACATAAAACATTTGTTGACTTGAATTCCATTGTATCATACTGTCTCTAATTGACTTGAGGTCCTGCTCTTTGTTGAACAAAAGAGGAGCACTAGTGTTCTGACTTGGACCTCTACTTCAGGAAAATCCTCCTTTCCTCATCCATTTGAGACTATCTGCCAAATTGATTGTCAAGGCCAAGTCAAGGTCAATTGAATTAAGTCACATGGGAATTCAAGTCCTTGTAACATATTTGCCATACTTCATCAGGAAGGCTTAGACTATGTTAAAATGTCTTGAATCAAATGGCCAAGAAACCTGGACATTGGTTTCAGTACTCTCCCTCAGGGTGTCTTACATGCAGAGCGAAGTCATCTTTTGGTTTCATGCTCTTATCAATTTCATACTAGTTGGCTGAATCACATTCAATTTTCACTGATTCAAGACAGTTAAGAAAACTAGTTGCTCCTCCCATGTTCATGTTCACGGTTAAGATCTAATGGTGCTGAGTATGGGCCATTGAATTAGAGTTCTAAGTCTTGACAATCTTTCATCCCTGGTTCCATCTGCCAGTTCTTCATCTCAGTGGCTCCTTCACTATGATATGTTCCCTCCATATCAAATCCTGGGTCATGATCCAATGGTATTTATATCAAATTGATGCCTTATCCCTCTTAAACATAGCCCATTAGTCTGTAAAGGCCCTGAAAGCAGGGAATTATCTTTTGGCTTTCTTTTTATCCACAGGACTTATCACTGGAACATATTTGTATTTAATGCTTAATGAATGACTGTTTGACCACCTTCAAGTTGCCGATAAAAATTTTTCTCCACTTCCATTTGCCTTCCTCTCCCTTCCCAAACTGTCTCTCCCTAATTAAGTCCTTCCTATACTGTCCTGGCTCTTAGGCCTCACAACTGTGAGGTTCCTTACAAGGAAGAGTTGACTCTGTCTTTCTTCAGTCTTTTCCCTTCCATTACTTATAAATTCTGCAAAAGCAAAGTTTCTTCTATGACAGAGACCATGGACTCTCAATTCTACTGATCACTAAGCTGAAGTTTTCTGATCTTTTCCTTTTCTCTGAAACTTTCTTCCTGGCACTCAGGGTTCCAGTTATTGTGCTTGAAGGCAAGGATAGCTAGAGATGAAGAGATGGCCTTCATGGGTGAGGAGTGTATCTCTCAGAAGAATTCTTATTTTTAATATGGAAGAAGTTGGAGGGTTTAAAGCTCTGGGAAAGGTCAGAAGAGGAGGCCTTTCTATGGTTGCTAAGGTTACCAGAAAGCTTGGTGGTCTGGCTACCTCCTACTGCTAGATCAACTTTAAAGCACAAAGAAAAATTTTCAGGAACTAAAACCTCTTTCACCCTGAGAACGTAGAATGAGAGAAATTAGACCACTTCAGCATCACCTATCACACTACTGTCATCAAGTCACAAATCTGCACATTCATATTGGAAAACAAGCATAAGGAAAGATAATTTGCAAATATTCTTTTTTAGATTGGAATGAGATTATACAATTCAGTAGGACACAACCTCCAAGGACCTGTTGGGTTTGTTTCAGGTAGTGGGGGAAGAATGAAAGTGATTTCATTTCAGACTATTTCTATTATCCTACCTAACCAATATCCTCACATTCTACATAGGCAAGAACTTAGATGAAGACAGTGAAATTAGTGGAAACCATGCTGAACAGGACTTCATGGAAGTAGATTATTTTACTTCCCTAATGTAACACATTAGACAGAATGATGAACCTAGCACCAGGAAGAGCTGGTTTATGACTGAAAATAGCTTATTTAACCCTTATAAGCCTCAGTTCTCTCATCTGTACAATAGAGAAAACAATACTGATAGTCCTTAACATACAGAGCTAAGACCCTCAAATGGGATAATGAATAGGCATTGCAAACCTTCAATCATCCTTTGTCCTTCAATGTTCTTTAGTAGTCCTAATTCTTCAATCACCATTCAAATGTCAATAATTGATATTATTATTATTATTATTATTATTATCTGAGATTGAAGCTATGGTTTTTATATTCCAGATCAAAATTATTTTATAATTATTATTACTGAGTCATGTTAAGAAAAATAAGCCATTCTCTCACTCTTGCAAAATACAGGCTGTCCCAAAAATCTTAGTGCAATTTTAAGCTAAAACTTGGGATACTCTGTATAATTGTTCCTGCTACAGAAATATAGCTAGAGTGATGCATCATTTAATAAAAATAATGGGTTAGTAAGCCATTTTATATAAAAGAATTTTCTAGATTATTGATTTTATCCATTTAAGAGGAAAACTTTTTTAAAAATTTTAATAAGTTGTAATTGTTGTAATAGAGGGCAGAACTAAGATGGTGACAGGAGAAGAGCCTCTTTTAGGTGTTCTCTCCATAATATTTCAGAAATCACAAAATTATGACTCTTAACTAAATTTTCAAGAGACAGAGCCCATAGAGGGATCCAGTAAGACAATTCTCCAGACCAAGGTAATCTAGAAAATAGTGGAAAGGCTCTGCTCCAATGGATTAGAGAGGCAGCCTGCAAGAGTGAAGGAACTTCAGCCTCCTAGAGGCAGCCCCAGGGCAGGTTCACAGCAGCAGGGGCAGTTTCCTGACCTACACCTGGGGAGCACTGGGCTCAACTTGAAAGATCAGACCAGAGACCTCTGCCATAGCAAGCATGTGAAGCCCAGCCCTCAGATCACTCAGCAAGCAGCTGTGGCCCCAGCAGCCCATATCCAGGAAAGGAAGCAGGCAGATCCGGTAAGCAGGAGCCCCCAGGCAACGAACTCGTGAGTGCTCAGCCTACCAAAGGTAGGGGAGTGGAGAGAGACTTCCAATGTCTGTCCTATGTACCTAGAAAAGACTCTAGGGCTCTGCAAATTCAGATACTGATCACAGTCTAGCCCCCCCCCACCTCAGCCCTGTGGCACAGGGGTGCGCTTGTGGTCATTCACAGACCAGGAGGGAAGACAGAGCTTCAAACACTGAGATCCTAGTGGGGGAGGGTGTCTCAATAATACTCAAAAGTTCAGGAAGCACCTCAAAACCAGGCACAGGCTGGGGAAATGAGTAAACAGGAAAAAAAGAGGAACACCATTGAGAAATACATTGTCTATGATCCCAAAAAGGATCAAAATACTCAATATGAAGATGAGGAAGTACAATCTTCTGCATCTAAAGACTCCAAGAAAAACAGAAATTGGGCTCAGGCTATGACTGAGCTCAAAAAAGATTTTGAAAATCAAGTAAGGGAGATAGAAGAAAAATTGGGAAAAGAAATGAGAGAGATGCAGGAAAAACAAGAAAAAGAAGACAGCAGCTTAGTCAAGGAGATCTAAAAAATGCTGAAGAAAATACTATGTTAAAAACCAGCATAAATCAAATGGATAAAACAGTTCAAAAAGTTATTGAGGAGAAGAATTGGCCAGATGGGAAAAGAGATAAGAAAGTTTTCTAAGAAAAACAACTCCTTCAGATGTAGAATGGAGCTAAAGGAAGCTGTTGACTTTATGAGAAATCAAGACACAATACTTGCACACTAAAAGAATAAAAAAACTAGAAGAAAGTGTGAAATATCTCATTGAAAAAACAACTGATCTGGTAAACAGATTCAGGAAAGATAATGTAAAAATTATTGGGATACCTGAAAGTCATGATCAGGAAAAGAGCCTTGACATCATTTCTAAGAATTCCTACAGGAAAATTGCCCAGATAGCTTAGAAGCAGAAGGCAAAATAGAAATTGAGAGAATCCACTGATCTCCCCTGGAATGAGATCCAAAAAAAAACAATCCCCAGGAATATTATAGCCAAGTTTCAGAACTCCCAAGTCAAAGAGAAAATATTACAAGCAACCAGAAGGACACAATTCAAATATCGTGGAACTGCAGTCAGGATCACACAAGGCTTCACAGCAACTACATTAATGGATTTTAGGACTTGGAATATAATATTCTGGAAGACAGAAGAGCTTGGAATGCAACCAAGAATCAACTACCCAACAAAACTGAACATCCTCTTCCAGGGAAAAAGATGAACTTTCAATGAACCAAGGAAATTTCAAATGTTCTTGTTGAAACAACCAGAGCTGAACAGAAAGTTTGATCTTCAAATATAGAACTCAGGTGAAATATAGAGAGTGAAGGAGAAGGGTAAAATATGAGGAACTTAATGATGAACTGCATGTATTCCTGCATAGAAAAATGATATTGATAATACTCATAGGAAACTTTTCATTTAATAGGGCAGGTAGAAGGAGCTTTTATAGATGAAGCACAGGAGAGAGCTGAGTTTGAAGATATAATATATTGCAAAGATGGAGTCAATGGCTAAAAGGGAAATATAATGGGAATAAGAAAAAGGAGAGGTGGAATAGGCTAAGATATTTCATATAATAAGATATTTTTAATTACAATGAGCTATTGCAATGATATGGAAGGGGGGAAGGCGAGGGGGAATGAGGGAACCTTTGCTCTCATTAGAAGTGACTTGGAGAGGAAACACCATATATATACTTAATGGGGTATAGACATCTAGAGTAAAAAGGAGAGAAGGGGGACAGGGGGAAGGGGGGGGATGTGAGTGATGGAGGAGAGGGTGGACTATGGAGGAGAGTGATCAGATATAACATATTTTCTTTTTTTTACTTCTTGCAAGGGGCTAGGATTAGATGGCCTGTCCAAGCCCACAGGGCCAGATAGTTGCTGGGCCTTAGGGGTGGTATGGGCTTGGGATCTCTTGGCCCCAGGGCTGGTGATCAGTCTGCTCACCACTCAGCTATCCTACAACACATTTAAGAAGAGAGACAGTTTTAAAGGAGAGAGAAAATGTAGTATATGGTAGTGGGGAGGTATGGAGGGAGGTGCAATCAGCAATGCCAATGGTGGAAAAATATGGAAGTAGCTTTTGTGATAGACTTACCATAAAGAATGTGATCCACCTGTGACAGAGCTGGTGGTGTTGGAACACAGACTGAAGCACATTTTTTATTTCTTATTTTTTTCTCTTTCCTTTATTTTATTGCTCATGAGGATCTATATTTGGGGGGGTATTATGTTTACTCTTAAACAAGAATATTTTAGTACTGTATAAAAAACATCATTTTTGCAAAAATAAATATATAATTAAAGAATAGAAAAGATAAAAAAATAAGTTGTAATAGAATATTTTCTAAATGGTTCACTCATTTCCCTGCCAGAAGACACTGAATTTATTTTAAACTTTCCAGAATGAGAGGGTCAACATTAGCAACTATGGACTTTTCTTGGAATTTTTATTATTGAGTGAATACCTCATACAATATGAAGCTGTCCAACCTGTTATCCATTGTTCTCACTATATGAGTTTCCCCATTCCCTTTCTTGTAATCCATAGCCTTGATATTGTCTTATTCCATTTCTCAAATAAAATCCATCTCTTGTAAGGTACAACAGTCTACTTACAGTCATTCTTCATCTTTCAATTGTTCTTTATGTCATTTGAAACTTTGATCTTTCTATGATTTTGACTTCCAGTGATATGCAAGAATATGGCAAATGCTAAAAAATGTGTTTTGGAGACAGGATGCTACATAGGATAACTCAAAACATCACACAATATCACAGCTACAGTCTAGCTTCCTTTTCCTGTCCCATTCTGGATCCAGTTCACTGTCATTCTGTAGTCCTTGTTCCAAATCCTGTCTATGCCATTATGAGTACAATTGTATTCTTTATCCACTTGATTTTTTTTCTTGAATAAATTACTAGACTGATTTTACTTTGATTGGCCACTTATTTCACTGAGGAGTATAGATAGCGACCCAGAGTTAGATACAATCAGCATAATATCTTAGCAAATAGGACTATCCCTTAAAAATTTGAAAAACATGATCATCAAGATGGAATTGACCTTCTTTGGACTTTGCATATCCTCCATGAGATTAGGGAAATACCTTTTTAATAAATATTTACTAGCAAGCTGGTATTTATGCTTTTCCTTACCTATAAGTCCATGGCTATGGGGACTTCCTACAGCAGGGTAGATCACAACCTTTCTATATCTTCTCTTTCTATATAATTCTCTTTATAATTTTATAAACCTACATAATTTTTTTTAAATCCTAGAGGCCTTTTCCTGGATCTTTTATTATTTAATGAATGTCTTTTGCAATATGGGGTATGTCCAACAGCTCTTCCTTGTTCTTACTACATGTTTCCTAATTCCTTTTCTTATCATCCATCGTCTTCATACATTTTGCAAGTACAAGCTCTCTTGTAACATATCAGAGTCTACTTACAATCTATTATTTGTCTTTCAATGGTTCTTTGTTCCATTTGCAATTTTGATCTGTGATTTTTATTTTCCAATGATATAAAAGAATATGACATTACCAAGGTAATAAAAATGCTAAAAAATAATGTGCTTTACAAATAGCATGCTGCTTGGGATAACTCAAAGCATCACACAATAACCTAGCTATAGTCTGGCCTTCTCTTCCTATTTTACTCTTGATCCAGTTCACTGCCCTACTGTAATTCTTATTCTAAATCCTGTACATGTCATTATGAGAACAATTGTTCTCGTCTACGTTTTTTCCCCCTAGGCAAATTATTAGGTTGATTTTCCTTTGAATGGCCACATTTCACTGAGGAGTTTAGGTAGCATCCCAGGGTTAGATACAATCAGCACACTATCATAGCAAATAGGACTATTTGAAAAATGTCATTATCATTATGGAATCCTCATTTCTTGGATTTGGTACATCCTCCACTGGATTAGGGAATACCTTTCTAGTTAATATTTACTGGCTAGTTAATATTTATGCTTTTGCCTACCTATAAGGCCATAGTCACGGAGACTTCCTACAGCAGGGTAGATCACTATCTACATCTTCTCTTTCTACGTAATTCTCTTTCGTGTCATTTTACAAATAGTCTTTTTAAAAATATTTGTGGCCTTTCCTTATTTCCTTTATTATTTAGCAGATATCTCATGCAAAAGGACGATTGTCTAACTGGTTCTTACCAATCAACATGAGTTTCCCAACTCCTTTTCTGGGCATCCATAGCATTTGTAACATCTTATTCTTTTTCTTGAGGGTAAGTTATCTCTGGTAATAATCTGACTGGTCACTTAAATCACTGAATAGCTGGTTAGTATTCCAGAGCAGCACAACATAGTAATGGGACAAACTAAAAAACCCCACCATCCTAAAGGAATCCCTCTTCCACTTGAATATTACCTACCTCTATGGTGCTGGGATTACCTTTGATAAGTAAAAATCATACTGTTTTAATTCTTTAAGTGACTTACTCAATGATCATTTATTGTGTGCAAGTCATAATACTAAGCACTTAAAAATATTTAAAATGATCTTACCCCTTTAAAAACCTTAGTTTTACATTCTACTTTATATTGGTAAACAGAATAACTAAACAAAACTACCTCTGTCATTACATCAAGAAATCGTCGATGGTTTTAACCAATGTATGAGAGACACTTTATTTGAGAAGATACTTTAATGTCAGTTGCTCTAATGAGTCTAATGCTTTTTGTAATAAAATAAAAAAAACTAATTTTTGGTAGAATGGAGTTTTTTTTAATGCTGTCTGATGATGTTTTCATACTTTTTATAATTTTCCCTCTTCAAAAATCAATTCCTGGTGGCCTTTACATTACCTTCACTAAGAATTCCCTCTCAGTATGTGTTTGATCTGACTCAGCCTCTCTTTCTGATTTCATTTCTTTGAGTGCCTTTTCCAGTTCCTTAAATAATATATCATAGGAGCATAGATTGAGAGCTGGAAGAGGTCTGAAAGGTAATCTTGGCTAACCCTCACACTTTACAGAAGAGAAAACTGAATACCAGAGAGGGTTAGTAACTTGACCAAGGTCATAATGAGTAATACGGACTCTTTGTGCCCAACCTATGGTAAAGCTTTCCATGCTCATATTGTTCTGATTAGCTATAGTCAGACACACTGTATTTTGACCCCAACATAGTGATGTCATTTTGGTTTTCTTCAAGAACAAAGGACAACCAAAGGCAAGTAATAGAGCTAGGACCCTAAATCATGTCCTGCTAGTCCAAGCTCACTTCTATTTTCCCTGAATTGTGATTAATGTTTCTCATACAAACTAGGCCTAAATGTAGTGACTCTTCTATTATCAATAATAAGAATAATTTCACTATAAAAATGAACGGATGGATGGATGGATGGATGGATGGATGGATGGACAGATGAGTAAAAAGCATTTATTACTTTGTGCTACTTTACTATGGGCTCATTTCTATGGATATAAATAGAAATACAAGACAATTCCTACTCTCAAGAAACTCCCATTCTTTTATGGGATCTAATAATTATGAGATTTTAGATGCAAATCAGATAAAAAAAGTCTTTAGGGTGTAACAACAAGAAATCAGATTGTATCACATCCTCTTTAGTCATATCCACTTCTGATGTTGATGCCAAGAGCTTTGGGGTGAGAACTTTATTTTTCTGCTCTTCAGTAATTGCTGCTGCCTATAGAAGAAGAGTTGTAGAGCTCTCATAAGCAGTTACCAAATCATATCTTCCCAAGAGTTCCTTCCCCAGATGATGCGATGGACACTGGGCTGTAAGATGAACTGCTGATCTGTCCTAAGTGTGCTGACCCTCCAGAAGTTCTTGGGCTTAGATACACATCAGTAGCAGTCAATTAGTAGTTCATTGTTGATAGTGATGACAAAGATTGGACTTTTCTTCACAGCGACTCTCTTCTCAATGATGGCGGCAGGACCTTAGCTAGAAATAGGGCTAGGAGTAGGGGAAGAAGAGAAAATGGGAGCTGAGGTTAAGGAGTGACATTCCTGCATTCCTGAACACTATCAGAATCTGAGGGTTAGTAGAGGTCAAGGCAATGATACTCGTTTGACCTGCCTCTTTTCTCCCTCAGAATAGTTTATTGTTTCATTTGTTCCATTTCTTATCTATTCTTGTCCTTTGTCCAGTTTCCTCTGGAAATAATCTCAGGATGATCTGGGCTAGTTGGGTTTCATGTCTAGTTGGGTTTGCTGCACATTTGTTTTCTCTTCTACAACTTTTCTGATATTTTGGTAGGAAATACATTTCTGATCTTCCATACTGTTCCTGCAAGATCTTTTGAAAATTACATTATATTCACCTAATATTCCAGGGTTGTTGTCAGGATCAAATGAGGTAATATTTATAAAGTATTTAACATGATGCTTTGCACATAGTAAGCAATGTATAAATGTTAGATATTATTATTTAACCTATGTTGCTTTTTGCTGCCATGGCTTGCCATTGAAAAGGAAAGGAAATATTTTTGGTGAATACATTTTCTGGATGCTTTTGACATCCTCAGAGTTGTGATTGTTTTATATTTATTAAACTTCTCTAAAAATGGTAATAATCAGAGTCAATATCTTCTTTGTCTATTTGTATAACAATATGAACAATAGGTCACTTCTAAATAGAAATTGATCTCATTCCAATGAGCAGTGCCATGAAGAAATTTTCATAATCTACCTGGATGGAAATTTATAAGTCAATAGAAAATAGAAAGTTGTCTGAAAAAAAATTTTGTAGCACCTGAACATGTGTATGCATACATGTGTGTTCATACACATGTATATATATGGGTTGTATTTTATATTTCAGCTCTTTGTGTATACTTATATGTAAATGAGAGAGAGAGAGAGAGAGAGAGAGAGAGAGAGATGATCATATTATTTAAGGATTCTCTGGCCTATTTTCTACTAGATGCTAGCCAATAAAATTGATAATTTTGACCTAACAGTGTACAAACTTCTTTTTTGTTGAATTTGAATTCTATAACAGTCAGAGAGCTAAATATAAATCAGATAGTCAGGAATAATTAAGATCAAACTTAGGAAACCTGGGTTTGAATTCTGCTTTCAGCACTTACTGTGTGATCCCAGACATTTTCTACTCCCTCTGATCTCAGTTTCTGCCTCTATCAAATGGGAATGATAATAACTCCTACAGTTCTTATGTCCTAGAGAGTTGAGAGGCTGAAATAAGGTACTGATTCGCAAAACAATTTTAAAGCAGCAAATCTTAAATTGTTAACTTCTTTCTTACATGATCTTTCTCTAATATAAAGATGCTAAAAACCTCATCCTTAACTCTTGCCCTTTCCCTGCTTTGTCAGACAGGAATGACTGCATGTTCTTCGGTTTACAACTCCATTTTTTTTGTTGTTGTTGGCTCTTGAGCTGTTTTTATTTTTAGCAATAAACATTTTCCCTTTCTCTCTTGACATTTGTCTGTTGTGCCCTGCTTATATCATGATTTACAATTTTTCCCAAATGCCTTCAAAATTCAACAATTTCAATAGGCCAGCATCCTACTAATGGGCTCTCATTTATCATGCTTTCCTGTGTACAGCATCAATCTTAAGGACCCACCCAACCTCACGCCCACAAAGACACTCTCCGAACCCAGAGGTGCTTGGCTCACAGAAACAAATAGTATAGGTATCATTATCATCCCAATTTTTTCAAAGAAATGCACATCTATGCAAGAAAAAAATAGAAAAAAAAGCATTCAGAACTGGAAGAAAGTTAAGAAGGACTTTTTCAGTTTTCTAAAAGACCAAAAGGGCTTAACACTGCAGCCTGACTCCATGCTCACCCAAAAGAACATCTTACCCATTGTGGCCACTTTGGAGATGCTTTTTATTTGGGTTCTTATTTGTGCCAATGATAATAACTTATGATGGATTTTTTTTTTGGCCTGGAAAAATGATTCTAGACCTTTGGACCCCATTTCTTAACTTAGAAAGGTCTCTTCACCTTGAAAGCTATAGTATCTCTTTCTTTGAGCTCTAGGAAGACAGGAGGCAGAGTACCTGTCTCAAAAAATGACAAATCAGACGTGACACACACACACAGACCCATTACTTCTGTCATATTTCTCCTCTTAACTTTTCTAAGCAATTAAGGTTTCCATGAGCCTCCCACTCCTTTTCAAATCCTGCTCGTGAGGCAGTTGTAATTAAAGGCTCCCTGATTTCCCAAGGCTTTGTAAAAATCACTTTGTCTTGGAAAAGTTCCTCTACTGAAGTTCTCCATACACCCTTTCCTGCCTAACTCTGGAGTGATGGGCAGGGTTACTATATTTTACCAATAGGTTTTCCCAATAGAGACACACTGAAACAGGATGTGAAATAGAGCTATGGAAAAGGATTGGAACTGGAAAAGATGGGTCAAGATTCTTGCTGGATTTATGACCTTGGGCAAGTCATCTCAGTTTTCTCATCTGTAAAATGAGCACATTGGACTAGATAATTTATATATCTCTTAGTCTTAAATCTATCTATATATAAATATATATATAATGTGTGTGTGCGTACATATACATGTATGTGTATATGCACATATAGTAACATATATAGATATATAAATACAAAAATAAGAATTTCACCTCACCCTTTGGCTGTTGCTGTTTATTTATTTCTATTTTCTCTTTTATAATAGAGACTTTAGATTGAGGAGCTCGGGATGTAGCTCCAACGCTGTCCTTAAACTAGTGGCAGAGTTCTAAAATGTCAGGGTTCACGTGTTTGTTTTTAATGTAGTTATTTATCATTTGGAGATAAATCCTAATTCCTTGGGAAAATTGTAAATCATGATACAAGTGTGATATAAGACCTTAGAGACCATCTAGTTCACTGAGCCTAATTCCATCATTTTTCAGATGAGGAAAATGAGTCACACAGACCCCCAGGGAGGTCCCTTGAATGTATTACTTTCTCAAGTGCACAATAACCAGATTCAGTGTGACTTCTGTACCTTATTCTTCCCATCCTAGGCAGTGAGGTAGGGAAGTGGAAAGACCATCAGAACTGAAGTCAGGAAGACCTGAGCTCAAATTTGACCTCAAACTTACTGAGTAATCACATTCAAGTCACTTAACCTCTTTCTGCTTTTGTTTTTTCATTTGTAAACTGGAAATGATAACAGCACCGACTGCCCAGGGTTCTTGTGAGAATCTTATGGAATAATATTTGTAATGTGCCTTACAAAGCTTAAATAGCTATATTAATGCTAATAATTGTTATAAGAATTACTACTGATAGGCTAAAACATTCAAAAGATCAATAAAATACTGCTTATTGTGTGTGTGTGTGTGTGTGTGTGTGTGTGTGTTGTACTAAGTGCTGTGTTGAATTAGGAGGAAAACATCCTTTCCCATGAGGAATTTAAATTCCCTTCACTTTACTTCTTGGGATCATATGATTTAGAGATGGAAAGAATTTGAGAGATCATTTAGCCCATGACCATTTTTAAGATGAGTAAACTAAGACTCAGGATATAGAATGAGTTAACCAAAGATGTCTATGTACTGAATACACAGCAGAACCAGATTCAGGTCTTCTCATACCAAGCCCAGTGATTTTTCTCCTTTACTACACTACCCTACTTAATATATTATCAGACTCATTATATCTCCCCCAACCCTCCTCATTCCTCTTCATGTAAAGTACAGGGAGAATTAAGCAGTGGCTTGTATTGAAAATACTAATGTTACTACCCATGTCCAAAGTGCAGGTCACTCTCCATGTTAGAAGAGAAAGTGAATAAATTTGAGAAACACCTCTACATACTTTATCACATCAAGAACGATAAAGTGATGGAAAGAGGGAAAGAAGGAAGGAAGGAAGGAAGGAAGGAAGGAAGGAAGGAAGGAAGGAAGGAAGGAAGGAAGGAAGGGAAGAAGGGAGGGAGGGAGAAAGGGAAGGAGGGAGCAAGGGAGGAAGGGAAGGTGAGAGGGAGGTAGGGAGAAAAGGAGAAAAAGTTTTAAAAATTCAAATAAAGAACCATGCAGTAAGAGAAAAAAAGAAGTGAGAAATAATGATTAAAAAGTATACTTAATATGCCTAAAGCTTTTGAAGTAGATCATTGATATTCTGATAACCACAACAAAGAGGTCTTCTGGATTCCTGGGGTATGTAAAAAAGGCATGTAAGAGACTCACTCCCCAGAATTTGGAGGGAAAATATGAATAGCTACCACTCACTTCTGCTAAATTACTGGGCATAGATCATATAGGCAGAATGGACCCCAAAACAAAACAACATACCAAAGATTATGAAGTCTAGGACAAGAAACTTGAGACCTTAGTGGTATCCATTAAAGGTAGATTTATAAGAGAAACCTAGATTTGAGAAGTAAGCCTTGGGGTAAGATAACGAAAAATGAGATTTGGTTCTCAATTAGTCTAGAATACTAGAATAATGGGCTCCTGAACAGGGATGGAGTATACCTAAAAAGGTTTGAAAGAAGGTATTTACCTGTTGTTTTGTTACTATAATTTAAAGACTTGAAATTTAAAAGAGAAGGGGAAGTTTATTTTCTAAAAAGATTTCCTTTATATATTTACCGAGCTTGTTTTTGTAAAGAAACCAGGAAAAAAACAGGGACATGTAGAGAGCATTTGAGTAAAGATTAAATGCAGGCAAGAGCAAAAGCAATAATGTCCTTGGAGTGTATTGCTGATAACTAGAAGAGAAATGTGAAATAGATTAGGGATTCAGGATTCAGATTTGGGATCACAAGTCTGGAAAAGAAGTCATTACTTAGTGAAGTATTTCAAAATTCTGCTTATCATCTACATTTCCCTATGAAAAACCAGCATCAACAGAGTAGCCTCAGAAACTACCTATGTGTCTCTGGACAAGCCATTTAATATCTCTGTGTCCCAAGTTCCTCCTTTTAAAATAAGGATAATAATAAAAGTTCCTTCTTGCTATGTAAACATTAGTTACTGATACTATCATATTATCAATTTTTTTTCTTTCAAAATGTAATCAAAACATGGACCTTCTCTTCCGGATCTATTTCTCAGCAACAGGGAAGAATTGGCTAATGGGGTGAGAAATGATGAAACCTTGGGGGGAAAGTGCATATTCCATGCACCTAATTGAGAAAAAATTCCAGAATATCCTGATATGTGCCCTGAATTTGGGCAGAACAGACTTAAAAAAGTTCAGAGAAAAGATAAGTAGAATTCCATGGAATAAAATTCTCTAGGGGAAAAAGATCCAAGTGGAATAAGAAACTCTTAGGAAAGTACTAAAGACAAAAAAGAACTCTGATGAGGAAACATTATATGATACTGAGGGGAAAGCACTAGAGTTGAGTTCAGAAATGGGGAAATAAGCATTTGTTAATCACCTACTCTGTGCCATACACTGCACTATACAATTTTAAAATGCTGTCTCATTGGATCAGTTATGATGTTCCTGTCAACAGTTCAGTAATCAAAGATATCCCTGAGGGATCTGCTATGGAAAATGCTATCCTCATCCAGAAAAAACAAAAACAAAGTAAAACTATGGAGACTGAAAACAGAGTAAAGCATACTATGCTCACTTTTTAAAATTTTCTTTTATGTCTTTTCTTTCTTTCTCATGGTTTTCTCCCCCCTCTTTCACAACTTGACTAATATGAAAATATATTAAACATGACAGTACATGTACATCCTTTACCAGATTTATTGCTGCCATGGGGAGAGAAGGAAGGGAAAATGGTAGAAAAATTGTGGAACTCATAAAAGTGCAAATGAATGAATGTTGAAAACTACTGTCTCATTTGATCCTGATCACAACCCTGGGAAGTAGAAACTTTTATTAGAAAATTTTACAGTTGAGGAAACTGAAAGAGGTTAAGTGACTGGCCCAGGATCACATAGCTATTAAGTGTCTGAGGCTGGATTTCAACTCAAAATTTTCTAACTTCTGGTCCAACACTCTATATACACTGCACCATCTAGTCCAGCTGCCTCATGTCCATGGGTCTGAATTCTAGCCTCTGTGCTACCATATCCTCTGTGACTTTGGGAACTTAACCTTTCCGGGTCTCAATTTGTTCTTTTATAAAATAATGCTTTTGGACTAGCTTATACCAAGTCATCTCTAATCTTATAATCTGTGGGGGTAGCTAGATGGTGCAGTGGATGGAGTACTGGCCTTGGTCAGGAGGACAGATACTCCCTAGCTGTGTGACCTTGGGCTGCTCTTATTGCCTCACATACAAGGCCATCTCCAGTTCTCCTGATTCATATCTGGCCACTGAATCTAGATGACGCTGGAGGAGAAAGTGAGGTTGATGACTTAGCAGAGACCCATCTCATTCAAATCCAGTTCATTGCTGCAATGGCATCACCTCCCTGATGTCAAAGGACAAACATCATCATCATCATCATCATCATCATCATCATCTGTGGAAAGGAGAAATTTCTGATGTATATAAATGGAGACTCTACCAACTGACTTAGATTTTTAAAAGTTGTATACAAAAAATAGGAGAAAGGGCAGATAACAGAGAATGAATACAAAAGCATGTTATGGTCCTCTACAAGTAAATGTCAGGATTGTGAAAGTTCAGAATGAGCTGAGGCTGGCAAGGAAAGCTAAAGAGAACAAAATATGGTGGAAGGAGAGGTTTGTGATATGGGATAAAAGATGAGAGTGAAAGAAAGTATATAACCACTGTTCTCAGGTGGTTGGAATAATGTTAATTTACAACAGTCAGAAGGCAGATCAGCTTAATTGTTATTTTACTATTGCTTTCCATGTTAACAAGAATGAGTTTTGAACTTAAGGGGAAGGAAAGGGGGAAAAGGAAAAACACTGAGCATTTATTAAACAAGCATTTTAGTAATTATTTCATTTGATCCTCATAATAACCCTGAGAGATGGGTATTATTATTATTATTATTATTATTATTATCTCCATTTTATAAATAAAGAAATTGAGGCAGCCAGTATTTAAGTGACTTGCCTAGGGTCGCAGAGATATTAAGTTTCTGAGGTCACATTTGCATTCAGGTCTTTCGGACTTCAGGTCCAACTCTCCATAAGCCACTTAGCTGCCTCTGACTGAAAATGATAAGACAAAAATGTTGAACAAGTTGAAATTCAAGATAAATTAAAGTGATAGTGAGAATGTACCTAGTTTCCCTTGATTAGTTCAAGCCTCAGATGAACTTTTACATTTGAAAGATCAAACCAGTGTAATTATTGAACCAGTCTGTGATGTTTAAAAGCCTGAGGATAATGGGAGAGGTAAGAGAGTATTGGAAGATGGCAGACAATGTCCCAGTTTTAGAGACAGACAGAGAAAGAGAGAGAGAGAGAAACAGAGAGACAGAGTCAGAGACAGAGACAGAGAAACAGAAAGACAGAGTCAGAGACAGAGACAGAGAAACAGAAAGACAGAGGCAGAGAGAGACAAAAAGATGGAGAGACAGAGACAGACAGAAAAATGGAAAGACAGAGAAAAGGAGGGGACGGGAGGAGGAGACAGAGAAACACAAAAAGAGAAGAACATCTGGGGTCTACAAGTATAGAACAAGGAGTTGATTTTGAATTCTGACTAAATTTTAGAACTTATTGAATATCCAGAAAACAAAGCTAAAATCACAAAGAGACAGCAAGTTTTCAATGACTGATCCAGGATAACTTTTTCCTATTTTGACAGTTTTACCTAACAGGTAATTGATAGCCTTGGAGTGAGGAATACTTGAATTCAAATCCTACCTGTTACATTAACTAACTGTGTGACCACATGAAAATAATATAGACTCAGAGCAGCTAGGTGGCACAGTGGATAGAGCACCGGCCCTGGAGTCAGGAGTACCTGAGTTCAAATCTGACCTCAGACACTTAATAATTACCTAGCCATGTGGCCTTGGGCAAGTCACTTAACCCCATTTGCCTTGCAAAAACCTACAAAAAATAATATAGACTCTCTGCACCCTATGCATCCTTCTAAAACTATGTTGAAAGAAGCTTCCATACTGTAACTTCCCCACATTGACAAAACAGAGTTCAACATCCAGAAGTTTTGAAGGGATATTAAGGATTGTATTTCCTGAGAAAAAGATCTAGTGATCTCAGTGACCTTCAAGTTCAAAATGAGTCAACAATGTAATCTGGAAGCCATAACACTTTGGGAGATCTTGGGCTATTGGCATAGCTTCAGAAATAAGGAAATTATGTTCCCTTTTTACTCTATCCTGATCCAATTACATCTGGAATCTTAAGTTCAAATCTGTACAGTACCTATTAGGAAGGATCTTTATGAGCCAGAGAGCATACTGAATAGAGCAACCAAATAGGGGAAGAGCCTTAAGTCAATGTCATATTAGAATCAATACTGGGGGAGGGGCAAAATAGCTGGCTCTAAATATTAGAAAAACTGTTATTTGTTGAAAGAAACCAGTAAGGTGTCTGAGCTCTCCCCAGTTTTTCTCAGAAACAATATTAAACAAAATCTATAAAAGAATTCTTGAGTGACAGAATCCATAAAAACAAAAACAAAAACAAAATGAAACAATTTTCCAGTCCAAGATAACATAGGAAGACTTAAGGAATGGTCTGTCTCACTTGGGTAAAAGGGGAGTAAAGCCCAGCAGAGGTGGTGTCCTGGAATACCAAGACAGAGGCTGTTAGCCAGATCAGCACCCAAGACCCCAGGGTATATTCTTAAATAGAGCTTGTAGGTATAAGCTGACTTTGATGTGATGATTTTAAAAATTTTATTGGGGTATAAAAAAACAATTTTACTTGGAGAAGAAGAAAGGAGGAGACAGAATGAGGTAAATAATATCACATAAAGAGGCATGAAAGAATTATTCTGGAGGAAAAGAAGGGAGGGTTTGAACCTTATTCTTATCAGATTTAGTTCAAATATAGAATAACATATTCTTTTGGATAAAGAATTCTATCTTACCCTATAGAGAAGTAAGAGGAGAAGGGGAAAATAAAAGGGAATGGGGGGGAGGGGTTGATAGAAGGGAGGGTAGATTGAGGTAGGTGATGGTCAGAAGCCAAACAGTGAGGAGGGATAGGGTGAAAGGAAAGAGAGAGAAAAGGAAGAACAGGAAGAAAATAGAATAGAGAGAAATACATTGTTGGCATTCATAATTATGAACATGAATGGGATGAACTCCCTCATGAAATGGAAATGAAAATCAGAAGGGATAAAAAACTAGAATCCAACAATATGTTGTTTCCAAGAAACACATTTGAAGTAGAGACACATATACAGTGGAAAAGTAAAAGTCTAGAGAACATATTATACTATAACTGGAAAAAAAACAGGGTAGCAATCCTCATCCCAGGTGAAGCAAAAATAAAAATAGATCTAATTAAAAGAAATGAGGAATCTTGCCAAAAAGTACCTTAGACAATGAGGTAAAATCAATACAAAATGTATATGCTGCAAGTGGTAATCAAATTCTTAGAAAATAAGTTAAGTGCAGGAAGGCATAGGAAATAAAATTATATTAGTTGGAGCCCCAACCTCTCCCTTTCAGAAGTAGATAAATCTAACAACAAAATAAAAAAGAAATAAGTTAAGGAGTAGAACAGAATCTTAGAAGAATTAGATATGATAGACCTCTGAAGAAAAATGAACAGGGGGGGGGGGTGTCTAGGTGGCACAGTGGGTAGAGCACTGGCCCTGGAGTCAGGAGTACTGAGTTCAAATCCAGTGTGGCCTTGGGCAAACCACTTAATCCCATCACCTTGCAAAAACCTAAAAAAAATAAATGGGGATAGAAAGGAAAATATCTTTTTCTCAGTGATATTGGCACTTCCACAAAAATTGACCATATATTAGGGCATGCTAACCTCACATTTAAATGCAGAAAAGCAGAAATATTAAATATATTCTTTTAAAATCATGATTCAATAAAAATTACAAAAAAATAAATGATCATGGAAATATAGCCTAAAAGTTCATTGGAAACTAAAAGCCTAATTTTAAAGAATGAGTGGGTCAAGCAACAAATCATAGAAATTCATTAAAGGTGAGACAATATATGAGATACATGTCATGGGATACAGTCAAAGCAGTTCTTAGGCAAAATTTTACATCTCTAAAGGTTTACGTGAATAAAATAGAGGGGGAAAAAAAGATCAATTAATTGGGCATGCAATTTTAAAAGCTAGAAAAAGAGCAAGTGAAAGATCACCAATTAAACACCAAATTAGAAATTTTGAAAATCAAAGGAGAGAAAGAAAGAAAATTATTAAACCAATAAATAAGAACTAGTTTTATTTTTTTAAGTTTTTACAATTCAGTGGGGTTAAATGACTTGCCCCAGGTCCTGCAGTTAGGTAATTATTATGTCTCTGAGGCTGGATTTGAACTCAGGTCCTCCTGACTCCAGGGCCAGCACTCTATCCACTGGGCCACCTAGCTGGCCCCCTTGGTTTTATTTAAAAATTAAAAAAAATAGATTATCTTTGGTTAATTTGATTTTTAAAAAACTGTCATTTGGGAGAGGAAGTAAACCTATTCTGTTTGACCCCAGATGGTAGAAGTAGGCATAATGCGTAGTTTTGATAGAAGGAAAAAACTCCCTAAAAATTAAAACTATCCATAAGTGAAACTGACTGCAGTTGAATATAGTAGATGTGTTGTCCTCTATTAATGGTCTTCAACAAAAGCTGAATGACTCCTTATCCAATATGGACTAAAATAAATTCTCATTTAATGAATTGGATTAAATGATCACTGAAGGGCCTTTCAATTCTGAATTTTTGTGATTCCATGATTTTCAAGAGATAAGAAATTGAATTCTTTTATTAGATATCTGCTTATGTCTTTCTTCACAGTCAGTTTTTCTGGTGGATTTTTTATGGGGTGGGAGTAGTGGGGAGAGGTAAGAGGTTCCTACTATCTTTTCCATTCTTTTAAATTTTTACATCTCCCTCTAGTGGTAGGAGAAAACTAATACTAGCAATAATGTAAATAATAAAAATCAATAAACATTTATTAAACTCCTACTTTGTGTCAGACAATATGCTAAGCTAACAGCTTATAACTAATACTACCACTAATTAATGCTAAAATACTAATAACATTTAGTACTTGACATTTTCAATTTTTTCTATTTTATCCTCACTCCAATTATGATAGTCCATACAAGCCCTCCTCATACATGGAAAAGTCTATATCTTTAATACCAGTATTTTCATAGTTGATGTAACAAAATAACCCTAACCCCCAAGATGGGATCCAAGGGATGGAGTAGAATGGGGCAGGGAAGGAGGGTAAACAAATAGACAAAGAATAGTAAATTTAAGCTATTAAAGCTTAAAACTGTACTAAGAGTTTGGGGATACCCTAGACATGCAAAGTAAAACATAAAAATTTCAGGAAAAAGGCACTAGCAGCTGGAAGATCAGAAAAGGTCTCACCTTATAAATGAAGTACCACCTGAGCTGTACTTTTCATCCTTTTTCCACTCGTTAGTCCTCCAAATACTTGGAGACAGTTCAATAACATTCCTCACAAGTCATCCATTCTGCAGGCTAGAAATCCCAAATTCCTTCAACTGCTAGCATGATTGCAAAACCATATCAGACTACAGAGTGAGATTAAATTTATTTTTCCACTCATTTTTTAATAGTGGAAAGCCTTAATGTGAAAGCTTTAGACTGAAATCACTTGCTGAAATTTGGTTTAGGGATTTCAGTTGTAAATGCTCTCTCTTCTTTCTCCTCTTTCTTCCTTTCCCCTGCCCTCTGTCTCTGTCTCTGTCTCTCTGTCTCTCTGTCTCTCTCTGTCTCTCTCTGTCTCTCTCTGTCTCTCTCTGTCTCTCTGTCTCTCTCTGTCTCTCTCTCTCTGTCTCTCTCTCTCTCTCTCTCTCTCTCTCTCTCTCTCTCTCTCTCTCTCTCTCTCTCTCTCTCTCTCTCTCTCTTTCCCCAACCTCAGATATCTTTATTTTACATACATTCACATCTTTCTCAGTTACATTATACCTACTTGGAGAAGATCTGATCTCCAGTACCAATAATGGACAAGGTAGAATACACACATACACACATACATCATAGCCCCTTCAATTCACCTACCAACTTTCTTTGGTCCTCTGAAATTTTGGGTAACAGATCTCAGAATTTGTGGTTTTTGGTTTGGTTTTGATTTGGGGATTTTTTTCCTCTTCTCAATGGTGATTTCTGACTATACTAGAATGAACAAGAAATAAACATTTTTCTGTTTTACAGTTTTTAAATATTGAGACATACAATGTCCTAGGTATTAAATTCAATAACAGAAGATGTGAATTTTAGTCTTAGTTCTGCAACTTTATCATACTACCATGATTAAGAGAAGATAGAATTTTATATTAGTGATTTAATGTGTGAAACATTTTTTATATATATATATGTATATATATATATAAAATCTCATTTGATTCCAATAACAACTACTAAGAGATATTATTATTCCCATCCTACAGATAAGAAAACTGAGGCTTGCTCAGAATTTCCCAGAAAATGATGTTTGAGGAAGATTTCTAACTCAGCTTTTTTGGAACATGTCCAGCATCTAGCCATTGTATCATCTAGCTGCCTCTAGAATTGTCATTTAGGACTGGAAGGTACCTGAGAAGATACTCTAGTCTAGTCCTCTTGTTTTGCAGATGAGCAAACTAAGATCAAATGAATGACTTATTCAAGGTTACACAGTCCCATGATTCCAAATTCAGCACTTATCCCCCTGAACCTTGAGGCTTCTTCGTGAAACCATTTCTTTTCTCTGGGATGGAGTTCTGCCATCTTTGAAGTGATGGAATTGGACTCAGTGAGGTAAGGTTCCATCCAACATTTTAACATTTTATTATCCTGCACCTCATTGGGTGTTCCTGGGAAGGTCACTTAACTTTGTGTTAGTTATAGTATCAGGTACCTCACTAGGATTTATATACTAATCTGTAAACATTTACAATATGGAAAAAAATCCAAATCCTTTATATATTCACAAAGGATGCTCCCCATGGTATTATTAAGCAAACTAAAATAATACCTTCATAACTCAAAAATTACCAGGGCTACTGAAATTGTAATATGCAGTATCCTAATAAGTGAGCTAACTTCACCTTTATTCTGCTTTGTATCTTTAACTCCTATCATATTTTTCAGTTCATAGTAGACACTCAAAAATGATTGTTCTCTGATTGGTTTCTTCCTTCAGAACTGCTGATTAGGGCCCATTGAGATAGCTCATTCACTTTGTCATTCCTGTCAGAAAGTCAATCTCTCCACAGGCATTTGGACTGGTCATTCTGAAACAATTAAAATAGAAGTCTCATCTTTCCTTAACACACATTTCATACATGTCCAACTCTTCATGATCTCATTTGGATTTTCTTGGCAAGGACACTGAAATAGTTTGCTATTTCCTTCTCCAGCTCATTTTACAGATGAGGATACTGAGGCAAGCAGGGTTAAATGACTTACCTAGGGTCACACAATTTAGTAAGTATCTAAGGCTAAATTTAAACTCAGGTCTTCCTGACTCTAGACCTAGAGCTCTATTCATTGGGTCACTTAGCTGCCCCTGCTCGGTATATGTTAGGCATTTAAAAAATGTTTATGGACTACTGCCAATTTCTAGGATCCCTCCCTCCCCCATCAACAAAACAATTCACTAAAGTGTTTGTAAAGAGCTTAATATATATATATATATATATATATATATATATATGTATATGTGTGTGTGTGTGTATATATGTGTGTATATATATGTATATATACATATATATATGTATATATATATATATATATATGGGGGTGGCTAGGTGGCACAGTGGATAAAGCACCAGCCCTGGTTTCAGGAGTACCTGGGTTCAAATCCAGTCTCAGACACTTAATAATTACCTAGCTGTGTGGCCTTGGGCAAGCCACTTAACCCCACTGCCTTACAAAAAAACCTAAAAAAAACATATATACCAGCAGGAAATCTTCTGGCTCCAAAGGGTCATTAACTTCTCTTCCATCTCACATCCCCTTTTTACCTTTACATGGATACATGCCTCTTCTATAAAGTCTTTTGCTAGAGTTTACTAATCCCTTATAGCCATAAGGATATTTTTGTTTGTTTTTGCAACATTAACTTAAAAATGGGGCAGCAAAAGGCCTAATGGCCTAAAGACAGGAAGTTTTGTCTTACTGAATTCAAATCTGACCTCAGACCCTGTGCAAGTCACTTTACCCTGCTTGCCTCAATTTTCTCATCTATAAAATGAACTGGAGAAGGACATGGCAAACCACCCAAAAAAACCACAAATAGGTTCATGAAGAAGATGGAAAACAACTTAACAACAAATAAAAGAAAAGTACAGATAAAGAATCCAGGATTAGACCTAAAGAGGTTTTACAAGGTCTGACTTTCAGCTCTGGCAGAAATGAACTAAGACCAACTTTCCTAGACTCAGCTTCACATCCAGGAATTATAGTCTAACATATAAATAAGAACCCACCCTTTACAAAGCTACTTGTGTTAGAATGAGTGTGAAATATGAAGTCCAAAGAACTCCCTGCTCTGCCTTTTACTATTTAGGTCACCATATACAAGTCATTTCACCTCCATGGGAATCGCTTTTATCTATAAATGAGTGGGTTGAACTAGATGACTTCAAAGGTTTCTTCCAGTTTTAGAAAGATCACTTTTGTTCTCTAGACTTTTTGCACACTGAACTCCGGGAAGAAGAAGCTGGATCATTAAAAGACATTCACTTAAGAAGGGAATGTCAGACAGCACACAGAGTCATGGCTGGAAAGAATAATATGGTTAATTGACAGATATCTAGGTGTGGGTTGCTTCAATGGTCCTGAATACTTAGCTAAATGTATTTCCCTAATGCACAGGGTGGAATACATGTTAATGTGTCTCTCTCTATGGCAACTGATTATTGCTCACATCGCAGTTATCTCAGAACAGCAGAGCCCAGGGAGTTATCTTGCCTGGTTATCTTTACTGGTAGCAACTGACAAAATTACTTTGAATATTGAATAATATGATTTTTAAAGGTTGCATTGGTTGATTATTTTTTTCCTTTCACTAAATAGCCTTTGAAATCTATACATAAGTCATTAGCAAATTAAAGGAAGTTATTTGAGAATAAAAGAAACACTGAATTTGGAGCCTGGGTTTAAATCCCATTTTTAACCCTTACTCCCTGTGTGACTATGATAGAGTATTTTAACCCTTCTTGGCCTCAGTTTCTTCATCTATAAAATAGGGATGACAATAACTGTAATATTTGCTGCACATAATTGTTATGAGGCTAAAATGATATGATACATTTCTAATACCCAGAGTAGTTCTCTGTCTCCAACAAGGATCTCCAAGGTTCAGGATAGCCTCTGGGTCAATATTCATTCAATAGCATAGTTCACAAGCCCTCCTCAATGTGTTTATCTTATAACCAGAGAGCAAAAAAAAAAATTCAGAATGAAAGCATTGAATGAGCTAGAAGAAAAATAGCAAAATTCTTGTTTGTCCTTTGCTTGAGAAGACTGTGACATCAGGGAGGAGATGCCATGATATGCAATAGAATTGCATTTAAGTGAGGCGGAGGGGGGGGGCTGTGCAAAGTCATCAGCCTCACTTTCTCCTCTGAAGCCATCTGGGTCCAGTGGCCAGATATGGATCAGTATAACTGATGATTTCCTTGGATGCAGAGGGGAGACCTTGGCCTTTTAAAGCTAAAATCTCTCCCAGGTCACAGTCTGACTGAAGCAAAACCCATTTAGTGATTAAAGTTAGATAAGAGATGAGACAAAGAGGCCAAGGATGGTCATTTTTGCTTAGTCCAAAAAAAAAAAATTAAACTAGGAGGGCAAGAACCTCAGGGCTTTTCTGTGATTAAGGCAGATAAGTAATAAATAAAGCAAAGAATAGTCTCTTTTCAATACTTAAAAAAATTAAACTAGGAGGGCAAGATCCTCAAGGCTTCTCAGTGATGAAAGCAGGAAAATAAGAAATGAAACAAAGAGTAGCCTTTTTTTTCCACAGTCAAAAAAAAAATCAGTCTGGAAGGGAAGGCTTGGGGTTTCGGGCCAAAACTGAAACAATTTACTATTGATTCAGAACCAATCAAGACCCAAAGAATGAGAAAGTGGGCTTTACCTGGGGTTCCAAACTGCTAGTGAGCTTTGGAGATTGATGATGGACTTCTGCTTCATTGTGAGTGGGGGCACCCCAGGGGAGAGCAGGTGACAAGTGAGGTGACAAGTAAAGAAGCTTTTTCACTTGCTGGACAAGTCATGGCTCATACAAGTTCTTGAAAGTGCTACAAGTCTGCAGCAAGGGCAGAGTGATGAGTGTGGTTAATGAGTTGTGAAGTCAACGGGTGTCGAGGTACCGCCATACTCATAAAGTCTTGAACATTTAGCAAAAGAGGTTTGCTTATCCTATCACAGCAAGAATATGCAACAGGATTGCAAAAAAATTAATTTCTCTTCATATCATGCCCATTTCCATTTGGAAATGTTATTGTTTGAATATTAATGTTTTAGAGTCTCAGTTCTCTCTGTCTCTGTCTCTATCTCTGTCTCTCTGTCTCCCTCTCTCTCAGACACACACACACACACACACACACACACACACACACACACACACACAAACTGCACTCACTATACTACCTTATTGTAAGGGATGGGAAGCTTACCTATTGAGAAGCCACCTGAGAATCTCTTTGATATTTTCCCAGTGTCTGTCATTAGGGAGACAATAGCAGTATAGCTTTAGTGTCATCTTGATAGAAATCAGTCAACCAGGTGGAAGGAGAACAAAAGCAGTCAGCTGCACCAAAGTTAAGTTAGAGAGCTGTGGTCAGATAAGGAAAGACCAGCAGGAATCTTCTAGCTCCAAAGGGTCATTAACTTCCCTCTCCCTTCCTCTTCCATCTCACATGCCCATTTTAACCTTCACATGGATACATGCTTCTTCTATCACTTCTGTTCAACCAAGTGCTAAGTCAAGTTTGAATTCCCAAGAGGGAAAAACCCAAAGAGTCAAAGAGAAAAACAGGAAATGGAGTTCATAGCAAAGATTCCAATTGGCTGCTACATAGTAAGAGCTGAAATAAATGCTTACTGACTTGACTTAGCAGGTTGACTTTGAAGGATCAACTTATCCTTTTGAATCTCAGGGTAGCTAGGTGGCACAGTGGATAGAACATTGGCCCAGGAGTCGGGAGGACTTAAGTTCAAATTTGACCTCAGACACTTTAATAATTACCTACTGTGTGACCTTGGGCAAGTCACTTAACCCCATTGTCTTGTAAAAAAAAGATTAAAAGATGCCAAGTTAAAAGGGATTTTACAAATCAAACAGAATATTTCCTCATGTATAAGATGCTCCCACATATAAGACACACCTTAATTTTGAGGCACAAAATTTGAAAAATTGTATTACATAAAATTATTGAACTCAAGTTTTATTCATCATAAGATTCTTACAACTCCTCATCACTGTCAGAACTCCCATCCATGAGCTCGTCCTCCTCTGTGTTTGATGATGGATCCACTGTTTTAGGAGAGATTCCAATCACTTTTGTGACTGTGCTCTGGGCTGTGGTTGACCACCAGCACTCCTTGGGTAAGTCTTGGGTGTGGACGCATGCTTAATGCATTCAGGTTTATGAACCTGAAGCACCAGTGGTGTCCTCCTTTGAAATCAGTCACTTCTTTTTCATCAGCAATTCTTCTGGCCTCCTGCTGAACCATCTTTGTGGACACAGGAATTCCAATCGCCCTTTGCTCTTCAATCCATCTCTTCAATTCCCTCTCTAAATCAGGCCACTTGGCTCCTTGCCTCTCAGGGCCTTCTTCTGCCATGACATTTTCAGTAGGATTTCTTCTTCCCAGAGCCAGTCTTGGATTGTTTTCACAGTTGGAGGAGGACCAGACTGAGGTTCAGTAGAATGATTTCCATTCACTTTTGCAAACTTTTGAACTTGAATTCAGCACTTGACAAAAATATTTCTGGGCCATTCCTGGGCAGAAAGTGGCAAAAAATAACCTTGTATATTAGTAACAGATGCCAAACAATGAGCGCAAAGACAGCAAGCATGAAAAAGCAGGAAATGCAAGTAAAAAAATCTGCAACCACTATATAAGATGTTCCCAGTTTTTAGATCCCAGATTTTTCAAAAAATTGTGCATCTTATACATGAGGAAATATGGTAGTTTCTATTTCATCCCTGAGACAATAGGGAGTCACTAGGATTTATTGAACAGGGTGGGAAGAGGGGTTTGTCATGGTCAGACATTCCTTCATTTTAGGAAGATAATTTTGGTAGCTAAGTGAAAAATGGAGAGCTATGGGGAGATACTTAAGGCAGGGATGCCAGCCAAAAGACTGTTGCAAAAGTTCAAGTGGGAAGTAATAAGAGCCTGAACCAAGATGTTGGATGCCTCAGAGGAGAAAAACACATTTACAAGATTATTGAGAAAATAGGATCAGCAAAATTTGGCAATAGGGTCGTCAAGGATAATACTGACATTGTGAGCATGGGCAACCAGAAAGATAATAAAAGTTTGGAAGAGGATTGCTTGGATGGTTAGTTCTGTTTTGAACATGTTGATTTGAGATGTCTAAGGGACACTTAGTTTGAGTTATCCAAAAGGTTTTTCATGACTGGATATTCTAAAAGAGGTAAGAGTTAGTTAAATAAATCTGAAAATCATCTTCAAAGAAATAATCATTGAACTCTTAAGAACTGATAAGATAATTAGATAGTTTGAACGGAGAAGATGGCCAAGATAGAACCATGGATGTCCATTCAGGAGTACTCAAGGTTAGTCAGCAGGGCCTGGATGAAGACTCAGTAAAGACAAAGAGAAAAATCAGATAGATAGGAGAAGAACCCAGAAAGAAACCTAGATAAGAGAGGATCTAGGGGAAGGGGGTTATCAACAATGTCATTAGCAATTTTGGGCAGAGTAGTTTCTGTTGAATGATGAGATCAAAAGTCAGATTACAGAAGGCTGACAAGTGATTAAGAAAAAAGGAAATGGAAGTATGGATTGTAAACAAATTTCTCAAAAAGTTTAATCTCAAAAAGGAGGAGGTGTAAAGTATGATAGATTTTGTGTATGTTAAGTCAAGTGAGGGTTTTTTAAAGAATGGGGAGAATTATGAATGTTTGTATGCATCGGGGAAGCAATCAGTAGAAAGGGATAGTAAGGGAAAGAGAGGGAAAAGGGGGTAGCATGAACAAAAAAAAAATCTTCTAATTGAAAGTCAAGGGTACATGTAGTAGGGTTTTCCTTAGCAAGGAAAAGTCATCTTTTTATGTGACAATGATGAGAGAGGAAATGGTGGACAATCTACAGTGGTGTGAGATGAAAAGAAAAGGCAAAGAGGAAGCTTTAACCCAAAGCTTTCTTTTTTTAGTGAAATGTGAAGCAAGGTTTTCAGGTCAGATTGGGGTTCCATAAGAGGCTTGAGCCATTGTGGTAAATTAGATTATGCATCAGTTAGATACGTATATAAAGATTGTGTTGCTGTGGTGTGGCCCCAGTTGAGATAATATAACAAAAATTTTAGTGAACTCAATCAGCATCAATTTACAATTTTTTTCCAACTCAGTTCAACAGCATATGAGTATACATAAAAATAGCAGATGAAGGGAACAATCCAAGGTAGATTTTGGCAATCAATAATTGAAAGTGAGATACAGAGGCAAAGGACTTAAGAATAACGACAATGAGACTTGAACTGGTTCCTCAAGAAGTCAGGATAGGGACATAAGGAGAGTGTAGAAAGGTAAGTGATAGTGGCTTGGAAAAGGATTCCTCAGTCAGGGTAGAGAGATCAAAAGCTATGGTGAAGTCAAAGAACAGGATAATTGTTGTTGAGTCATATCTGACTTTCCTTGACCCCACTGGAAGTTTCCTTAGCAAGGATACTAGAGGGGTTTACCATTTCCTTCTCCATCTCATTTTACTGATGAAGAAACTGAGTAAAGTGACTTGTGCAGGATCACACAGCTAGTAAAGTATCTGAGGCTGGATTTGAACTCAGGAAAAAGGAGTCTGGCACTTTATCCACTGCACCATCTAGCTGCTCCTCAAGGAACAGGGTTAAGGACTACAAAAGAGAGGGGGAAAATGAAATGATTAAAAAATCATGATCAAATAAAGAAATTTCAGAGTTCATGAACATGAAAGTGAAAGAGCTCTTGGAAGCTCCAAGAACTGAGCAAATTGAGAATTTGTGAAATTAAGGATTTTTAGGGAAGGTCAAGATGAAAACTGAAGGGTTGCCTAGTATGAGGGCAGGAGTTGGGGTACAGAGAAAGACTGTGATCCAAGTACTGAACTCATTAAAGAAGGAAACAGAGTGTCTATAGAATCTATAGAAAATAGCTATCAGAATCTTGATTGAGTGATATATTTGGATGAAATGAACCTCCTAAGAGCACAAGTTACTTAATTATAGCAGTGGAGGAAGCATCTGGCAGAAATGATGGGGAGCAAGGAGTATCCTCACTATGCCAAATGAGTTGATGTGAATAAAACAACAACTCATTCTCTGAAACTGGATTGGAACTCAAGTCTTCCTGATTCCACGCCCAATGTATCCAATGTACCACCTAACTGTGTCTAGGATCCTTTGTTCTCTTGGGATCTTCTTGCCCCTAATAAGATAGCTTTCTGTTAGAGCAGCAGTTTACTAATCATACTAGTAGATAGAATACCTGCCCAGGAAAGAGCCAGGGCTCACTACCTGGGTCCCTATTTGACCTTTAGCATACCTTGGCTATATGACGTGGGGAAAATTATTTAATCTCTTAGCTTCCAAGGTAACTAATTCAGGAAGACTCCTCTTCCTAAATTGAAATCCAACCTCAGGCACTTATTAGCTGAGTGACCCTGGGCAAGTTCCTAATACTTTTCACCTCAGTTTCTTCATCTGTAAAATAGCTGAGGAAAAAAATGGCATTTTTGTCTATAAAATCCCAAACTAGGTCATGAAGAATAAGAAATAATTAATAATAACAAAGTACAGACCAGTTGGTATTCTATATTGGTAAAGGGAGTTTCCTTACTAAAGAATTCCCCACACCAGAGTTGTCAAACATTTCACTATAGACTACATGTGGTCCCTGATACTCTAGAGACAATCAAGATTAAAATGTAATTGGAAAATAGTTAACAAAATAAAAATTCAATAGACTATATGATTTTTCTGAGTCAACATGAGCCCTATATGAATCCTTGTGACCCCCTTTTCTATTTGAGTTTGACACCACGGCCCTACAACAGTGAAATTACAGACTTCTACCAAAATAACATTTTACATAATGATAGCAATATTAACTAGAGTATCAACATCATTAAATATAAGCAATATTTTTTTGTGAAGGAGCCCAGGAATGAAAGTCAAGAAAAATGGCACTCTGGTGATGTTGCACCATTGATTCCCTATGTGATGCAAGGGAAGTTGTTGCAAAGGTTTTATTGACCTCATTTTGGACTGTGTGACCCCTACATTCCATTCTAGTTCTGACATCTTATATTTTGACATGAAGATCAAATGGCCTCAACTTTGGGTGGCCTCAACTCTACCAACCATTGTCAAGAAATAAACAAAAATAATAAAAGAAAACAAAACACACAGGAAAAAAACCCTTCTGAACATGATGAACTCTTTATGAAAATTATCTCTTATGTATCATTTTCCCTTAATTCTAGTTCCTCATGCCGAAAATTATTAATTTGTAAACATGTTTAACAAAATATAGATGTAAAATGCTACCCTATTCCCTGTAGAGGGGAGGGGGGTGAGAAGGAAGGATGGAGGGAAATTCTGTAACTTGGAAATATGCATGTACATATGGATGAAAATAAATTTTTAAAAAGATTCAAAAGAAGAAATAAACAAGTGTCTAAGTGACTGAAATGGTTGCTAAAACATCTATGTACTGGCATTATACTAGATTCGTTACTCTCCCATTTCCCAAATCTTGCTGTTACTAAACCTGACCCATTCTTTTGGTTCACACAGTGATCATCTTAGTGGCCAATCCTTCTTCACTTGTTACCCAGAGAATTATAAGAGGCTCTTGATTTGTCACCCCTGCCACAAGTCACGCACTCCTCCAGACCTTCCTATATACTGCTGCCAAAATGATTTTCCTTAAATGAAATTCTCATCAGGAGACTCCTTTTCTTAACTAACTCCACAGGCTTCTTGCTTGTTTCTAGCACAAAACATATCCACTATTTAGCTTTTAAAGTCCTGCAGAATTTTGGCCCCAACCATGTTTCTAGCCTCATTGGATATTATTCCCATTCTTGAACTCATCGATCCAGACAAAGCAACCTTCTCCTGCACCATCTCCTGCTTTCATTTTAACTCTCAATAGAACTAGACAGAGCTAAGGTGCATAGTCAATTAGTTTGTTTATTTGTTTGTACTTTGTTGAATTTTATAGTCAACAGAGATAGTAATTTCTGGATGAAATGTAGGCTCTCCTAAGCATGACTACAAGCAGGAAGAGACATCTAACAGCCAAAGAATTAGGTGGAGAAACAGAATAATGACCAAAAAAACAACACCAGACATAAATCTAGAAAAGCTATCAAAAAACATTTAGTGAAGGAGACAACAGTCCTACACACCTCAACAAGCCCTGAGGACATCCAGAGTACAGTAAGTGATTTCTTACTGATGGCCTGAGTCATCAAGAAAAGGTTAAATTTGTTCAGTATACAGCTATTAATAACATCAGGACATAGTGTGAGGTGGAAAAAGCACTGGGCTAGAAACCAGAAGTTTTGGGTTCTAGCCATAGCTTTGACATTAGCGATATGACATTGAGCAAATAATTTCTCTGGGTTTCAGTTTCCTCATTTGTAAAACAGGAGCACTATTGCCT